>NW_027492760.1:0-64695 GCF_021521415.1 Bidens hawaiensis | reverse complement strand
ACCGATGGAACTGGCCTCTTCACGCCAGTCACCGTCGCAAACGCTTGGTTTGCTCGGAGGTGACAGCCATCTCAACCTCCGAAACAAAGGTCTCGCCACCACCAAGGTTCCCCGCCGCCTCCTCACTTTCAGTCTCGGAATCAGACTGATTTCCCAGGTCGACGACGGAAGTAACCTTCGCCTTGCCCTTCCCGCCAGCAGCCTTCCTTCTTCCTCACAAAGAAAGGCCCATCTGCGGATTCCTCATCAGAAGATGACAAAATCAGAGGGAATTCCAGCAGAAGTTTGAGCATGAAGAGGACGAGGGTTAAAAAACTCCCTACCTGCCGGGTGGCACTCAAATTTTCGTGGCCTGGCGGGTAGACTTCTACGAATCTATCCGTCGTTTGCTCTAGAATAGGCAACTCGTTCTCATCGAGATCACGAGTACCCAACCGTGCAGGACCACAGTCTCTCGCGGATGCAAGAGCGACTGTAAGTCGTTCCCCTCTGAAATAAAAAAGATAACAATGTTAGAAGAAGATCCTAACCAACACAATAAATGGAGCATACCGTAAGGAATAGAGCTCAAACCGTATTCAAGGACGATGGGTATTTGCGGCGTCCCAGACCCATCCTTCCACACGCGGCTCATCCCGAGCATCACCATCCCAGACTCCGCGAAGCGATAAACCGGAGTCTGGATCTGGGAGATCTTGGCGAACCATTCCGTCTCCTAGTAATTGGAGGCGTGAAGGTTAGGGAGCGCCCTCCCGTTCTTGAACGTCATCGCGATGGGGACGACCGCGAGCGGAGATGAAGAAAATCTCCCGCTTCCAAGAACGAAGACTACGCTCGGATAGCCGCAGATCTTCAACCCCTTGATCCGAGTAACCAGGGTATACCAACCCTGGATGCACCTCCAAGGAGTAGAGGTCATCAGGCGATCGACGCGGGGCTCAATGTCCAGAATACGGCCACACCCATTCGAAATGGCGAACTTTAGCAATCGCCATTGGGTGCACCTCCGTCAAATGCGACACCGTGTTTCTCTAAAACACGGTATACGAACTTCGTTAATGGGAATCTTAGATTCCCATATATGAAGAACGAGGCGTAAACCCCTATCTTGCCCATAGGGGCATCGTACACCGTCTGGTAGGGCTCCGGAAACTCAGGCTCATACTGCTCCAGCATGAACTTCTTGACGATATAGTGGTATAAATCGACAGAAGAGTACACTGGCACTCGCCAGCAGTACTCTATCGTCCTTATCGGACGTAGAACGTCGGGTTCTCGAGGTAAACGTCAGATTCCTCGACGTTAACCTCAGGATCATGAGTAGAAGAAGACATTGTGTAAGTGTTAAAGAAATCGGTTTCAGAAGAATGCTCGCCGGAAAGATGAGTATTCGCCGGAAATCGCTTAAAAGGGAAAGAGTGAAGTGAAGGTATGGGATGAGATGCACCCTCTACCCCCTTATATAATCATCGCAATGAATGCGATGAATTTAATGCGGAGGAGAGAGAGAGCGCATGTGCAATGAAACGGCGACACGTGTTGATAATGCAAGCTGGCAACAGATGTCAGAATGGCGCGTGACATGAAACTCGCGCCCCACACGCCTGAAAAAGCGTCCTGATTGACCACATGCTGTCACGTCGTCATAACTTCTGCACGTCCTGAAACCGTCAGAAGACGCCAACGTCCCTTCAGCCGTTTGGACCTGTCCTTATCCTTTCACCAACTCTTCGAATTTCAGAAAGATTCAAAAAGATTCAAAAATAAGAGGGAATATACCCCCTTACCTTGGAAAACAAGAAACCATAAGACAAGTGCGGGTACAGTGTCAAGGCGAACCCTTCAAATACTTAGCACTTGCAGGGAATTGAAGCCAAGATACCTTGGAAAACAAGGAACCGTAAGACAAGTGCGGGTACAGTGTCAAGGCGAAACCCTTCACATACTCAGCACTTGCAGGGAATTGAACCCAAGAAGGATCTATGGGCCATGCTTGCGGAAAGAGAATAACACCTCCGCATGGCGGGAACGTTGAGAACTAGATTGTTTGAAGCTTCAATGTGGAATTGGTGGTTTAACATAACTAATCACTATGTCCAAAACTACCAAAACCTCGAGAAGAATCTATACAAGTGAAACTCAACGCTCCCGACTTGCGAGGAGGTTAAGCACCTACCCGCATCATACCAAAGATCAGGCAGAAAAGTCGGGAATTTCTGCAAGTGACATTAGGAAAACTGCGGAAAGAATCCCCACGGAAAACCTTAAAAAACAAAAACCCCTCTTTAAAACCCCTTGCTTAAAGTCCAAAAGTTCACCTCACTTATTAACAATTCATGAGAAGAACAATGGACTGGGGGGACTTGAAGAGGTAGGTCCCCGCAAAGCCCAGTTGGACCCGCAAGACTCACCTTGAAGAGGCACGTCTGCGCAAAGACCAACTGGATCCGCAGGACCCACCATGCTCAGAGAGATAAAGACCTTACACGCAGTAAGCCAGCTGTTCCCACAGGAAACCTCCCTTGGTACAGTACCCTGCCTGTCCCCGCAGCTGTGGGTACAAGCCAAGAAGGAAGGCTACCCGCACTAACAGTAAGGCTACACGCATAAGGCACTAACTCTTATACTTCAGCAATGTCACCTGAAGAAGGAATGAGCAGGGCGGGAATATTCCCGCCCAAAAGAGCCAGTCCGTACGCTTCTAGAAGATCTTTTGTACTATACCTGCCAAGGTATGGACAAATAGACAAGATCTGACAAAAGCAGCCCATGAACCAATCACAGGGTGACAGCTCACTGACAATAGTACGAGGAGGAGCACGCTCCAGTACAAAATGTCACTATCAGCCGCTGCCTACCCACCAACTCCCATCGTGGCACGAACGTAGCCCGTGGTTGGTGGAAAAAGAATATTATATACAGCTGACCGTACCTGCTTGGAAACCTACCTTCGGCTATAAATACTCCAACACCTTGGAACGGTATCATCATCTGATCTTATCTTCTCTAGCTATTTCTCTCAATATACACTTATATTCAGAGCAATCTAGTTTGATTCTCACGTCGGAGGGTGGTCACAAGGAGGAAACCCCCCCCCCCCATTCTCAGTGACGAGCTTACGGTGTCTGTTTTGCAGGTCGAGAAGAATAACCATCTTTGCCGGACCTAACCCTCGTGGGAAACATCTACTTTACCCTAAAGATTATTCTTAATCTGCCGGGGTGGTCATCTAGTGTTTCTTCAGGTATGATCTTCAAAACTCAAAACTTGGTTTGATTAGATGTCCTTGAAGCCGTATGGGTCGGCCATGGAAATGGGTTTTGTATGAACTTGCTTATTTTGATGATTTCTTGCCTGATTGATGTTGTGATGTTAGTATGTTGATTCTTGATGCTTAGATCGTGTTGATTTCGTCTAGTTTGTTTGATTTGAGGATGCAAGATAGTGGGTTTTGTGGGTTTTTATGGTTTTTGAAACAGAGCATATGAATGTGGGTTGGAAATATCAAAGATAATGTTGGTAATAATAATAATGTTAATTAGTTGTTTCTATTTTAACAGCCAATGTATTTTTAGATAAGATTGTGGAGGTTGTTGACCATCATAACCTTAGCCTTGATGTCCTCCTGTAAATCAGCCTAGATGACCTCTTGTACATTAATTCCTTATGCTGTAATCGGCTTATATAAGCCATGTAATATTCTTCATATATTCATGCAATTATTCAGTTATCATATGGTATCAAGAGCCTTACGCTCACACGAGTCCGATCCTTAATTCCGCATTTCCGATAAATATTTTTTTTCTCCGATCAACTCCATGGCAACACCATCCTCTGTGATTCAACTCACTGCCTCAACCCATTTCAATGTCACCCTAACCGATACCAACTTCCCCATCTGGCGAAAACATGTTTACTCAACTCTAATTGGCATGGATCTTGTCCAATTTGTCACAGGAGCCAAACCGCCGCCCGCGGAATTCATTGACACCGAAGCAACAAAACCCAATCCAGAATACCCTCCATGGTACCGACAGGATCAAACCATCCTGGCCGCCCTTCTGGGCAGTTGCGCACCCACCATGCAACCGTTAATCGCCTCTGCTGAAACCTCCCGTGAGGCCTGGGATCGGTTAGTAACCAGTTACGCAAACGCGTCTCGTTCTAGAGTTATCTCGCTGAAATCGAAGCTAGCATCAAACCCAAAAGGAAGTCGCACCATCACGGAATATCTTCGTGATATGAAATCGATAGCTGACGAACTTGCCCTAATTCAAAATCCGGTGAAAGATGAAGACCTAATGATTCATGTTCTCTGCCAACTAGGTGATGAGTTCAAAAATTTTGCAACATCCCTATGACTACTTTAGTCAAAAATCACATTCCCAGAATTATTTGAAAAATTAGTTGACTTTGAAAGGGAACTCAACCAAACAACAGTGCCATCACCAACACTCATGTCGACGGTGAATTACACTCAACGACAACCAAGGTCTGGCTTCAGATCCGCACCCGATCGCCGCAACAATCGTGGCAACTTCAATAACAAGCAGTCTCGCAATTAGTGGTCCACAGGCTCTAACTCTAATGGCGGTAATCGTGAAAACCGTAACATCTATTGTCACTTTTGCAATTTTTTAGGTCACGAAGCCAAAGAATGTAAGAAACTTGCCCGATTTCTTCGAGAAAATCAGGTCACAATAGAAGGTTCCATGACCCAAAACAAGTCTACACCAACTGCTAATGTCACTACCTCATCATACATGTTCGACGCCGGAGCCTGTCATCATGTCAATCCGGATCGTGCGTCTCTCTACTCCATATCCGAATATGGTGGACCCGATGAAATTGTCCTTGGCAATGGTAATACTCTATCTATCACTCATATTGGTCAAACACATATTCCAACATCTAATGGTTCACTCTCATTAAAAGACGTTTTGTGCGTTCCTCATTTCAAAAATAAACTCATATCTGTTGCTAAATTGTGTAAGACTAACCATGTTTCGGTGGAATTTTTTCCCACTCATTTCTTTGTCAAGGATCTTCGAACGGGGGCACGTCTATTGCGGGGTGAGAATTACCTTGATGTCTACTATGCAAATCTTCCTTCATCACCGCAAATAAATGCTGTTTCAACCACATCGTCTCTTGATTGGCATCACAAGCTTGGACACCCTTCTATCCGGATTTTCAAGAAAATAGCCAAATGCTTAGGTTTACATTTTAATCTTTTCAATTTTCATTGTAATTCGTGTTCGATCAATAAAAGTCATAAATATTCCTTTGGCGTTAACTCATTCACTACTACAAAACCCTTACAACTAATATATTCGGATGTTTGGGGACCTGTAGAAAAATCAATTGACGGTTTCACCTATTATGTGATTTTTGTTGATTTTCACACTAAGTACATTTGGCTATACCCGATGAAACAAATCCGATGTCTCCATCTTGTTTCCACAATTCAAATTGCTAGTAGAAAAGTTTTTTCAAACACCTCTAATCTCTCCTTTTACCGATAATGGTGGAGAGTACATTGGTCTTACCCCGTATCTTCAATCTCAAGGTATTTCTCACTTTACCACCCCGCCGCATACCCCGGAACAAAACAACGGTGTTGCTGAACGACGTCACCATCACATTGTGGAGACTGGTTTATCACTCCTCCACTATGCTCGTCTTCCCCTCAACTTCTGGACGCATGCATTTCAAACTGCCATTTACCTAATAAACCGTTTACCCACTCCAATTCTTGACTTCAAAAGCCCGTATTCTCTTCTTTACCATAAAAGTCCAACTTACACCAAACTCAAACCATTTGGATGCTTGTGTTACCCATGGCTTCACCCATACGCAAAATCCAAACTTCACCCACGCTCGGAAAATTGCATTTTTTTGGGCTATTCTTCCTCAAAATCTGCTTACAAGTGTTATCATCCTACGAGTCGCCGCTTATATCACTCACGACATGTGGAATTTGTGGAGACTCAATTTCCTCTCCATTCTCAACCAACTTCACGTCAACCAATTCCTATCGTGGATACATTTTTAAGCTTCTCCTTGGACTCACACAATTCAACTCCTCACTTACAAAATTCATCTCCAACTCGAAACACCTCTTCTGTGCTTCAACCAACCACTCCCATTACCCCTATCCCGCCACCTCCTAATTCCGGATCTGCTGGACAAATCAGTCCAAACATTCACCCACCCAACCACTACCCAAACTCAGCCCAATCTGATTCTCTCTCAACACATGACGTCCAACACCCAACCCCTCAGTCTGAATCTAATCCTACACTCTCTCAAGAGCAACCTTTGGCCCACAACCCACCTTCTCCACTCTCTGCCCACTCCAACAACTCTAATACATCAACCTCCACTCAATATTTTCCCACTACCACTTCTAGTTCTGTATCCCACACACCTCAATCATCTTTTTCAAACACCTCATCATCACCACTTCCTCCACGTACACGCAAGCCTAATTCCAAATACTTCAACTCAAAGTTTGTCAATCAAACTACACTCCATCCAATTCCACCCACAGTTGAGCCAACCACTTACACCCAAGCTATGAAAGATCTTGAGTGGCGTAAAGCAATGGATAGTGAATTCAACGCTCTTATTAAAAATTCCACATGGGAACTAGTTCCTCCGTCACAACATAAACCGATTGGATGTAAGTGGGTGTTTCGTGTCAAAAGACGCCCGGATGGATCAGTTGAAAAATACAAAGCTCGACTAGTTGCGAAGGGGTTTTCACAAGAGCATGGCAAAGATTATTTTGAAACATTTAGTCCGGTCACTAAATCTGTAACCATTCGTACGGTTCTTGCTATTGTTTTGTCTCAAAAATGGTCCCTTCGGCAACTAGATGTCAATAATGCCTTCTTGCATGGCACCTTGCATGAAGACGTCTATATGTCCCAACCCCCGGGATATGTTAATTCAGATCTACCTAGTCATCTTTGTCACCTTCGGAAGTCACTATACGGACTCAAACAAGCACCCCGTGCATGGTACTTGGAACTTGCTAAGTTTTTTTACAACTTGGATTTAAAAAGTCCTTGGCTGATCCGTCTTTGTTTATCTACAATCATGGTGGTATTGTTTCCTATTTTTTGGTCTATGTTGATGATATCGTCCTTACCGGAAACAACAACTCCTTTATAGAACAGGTTGTACGAGCGTTATCTGAAAAATTCTCCATTAAAGATCTTGGCATGTTGCACCACTTCCTTGGAATAGAAGTTATCTCCACAATAAATGGCCTCTTCTTATCTCAACATGCACATGTACAAAATTTGCTCACTAAATTCAAAATGGATGGCGCTAAACCTGTTACTACACCTCTTAGCTCCACCGAGACACTGTCTCTCATTGATGGCTCATCAAAAATTGATCCTACACCGTATCGTCAACTCGTAGGTTCTCTTCAGTACCTCGCATTTACTAGACCTGACGTTTCCTTCGCTGTCAACAAGCTATCTCAATACATGCATGCACCAACTGAAATTCATTGGCAAGCATTGAAACGTGTCCTTCGGTACTTAAAAGGTACCATTCATCACGGGTTGTTTCTTAATCGTGGATCTCCTCTCAATCTTGAAGCCTTTACGGATTCGGATTGGGGTGGCATCGCCGATGGGGGGCATTCCACTACTGGATACATTATCTATCTTGGTTCAAATATCCTCTCATGGCGCTCAGCGCGCCAAAAATCGGTCTCCCGTTCTTCTACCGAAGCTGAGTACAAAGCATTAGCAAATGGTGCGGCTGAACTTTCATGGGTCCAGAACTTACTATTGGAACTTGGTTTATCCAGGCTCAAATCTCCTATACTATTTTGTGACAATGCTGGGGCTACCTATTTGTGTGCAAATTCGGTATACCATTCAAGTATGAAACACGTGGCATTAGATTATCACTTTGTTCGCGAGAAAATAGCAAATGGTTCATTACGAGTTCAACACATTCACTCGGAAGATCAACTCGCTGATGTTCTTACCAAACCTCTTGGCCGCGGACCATTTCATCGTCTACGATCCAAGATTGGAGTATCCGACGGATCCTCCATCTTGCGGGGGCATATCAAAGATAATGTTGGTAATAATAATAATGTTAATTAGTTGTTTCTATTTTAACAGCCAATGTATTTTTAGATAAGATTGTGGAGGTTGTTGACTATCATAACCTTAGCCTTGATGTCCTCCTGTAAATCAGCCTAGATGACCTCTTGTACATTAATTCCTTATGCTGTAATCGGCTTATATAAGCCATGTAATATTCTTCATATATTCATGCAATTATTCAGTTATCATAGGAAATGGCTAGATTGTTGTGTTTGAGTTGATAGGAATGATGTTTGCAAGGTGTTGACATGATTTTTGGTGAGAAATGTTGCAAAATCTGAGATTGTGATTGAAAAAATGAGTTTTCTGTTTTTGCGACATAGGATCATCCCTATGTCGCATAGGGCATGCTATGTCGCATCTGATTGCCTATGTCGCATATGGTGGTCCATGTCACATAGACCAAGTCTAGTGTTATTTTTTGATCTGTCCCATGCGACATGCATATGTCGCATAAGGCAGTCTATGTCGCATACTGGTATGTATGTCGCATGAACCTGAGATTGTTTTCCTACTTATCTCATGCGACATACCTATGTCGCATGGGTCAGAATTCTTTTTAATTTAGCTAAAATTCACTTGTTTAAGGGGAAATGCTGTCCAAATCTTGACTTGGGACATGGTTAGAGTGTTTTGGTGATGTTTTTGTGGTTTCATCATCATCATCATCATCATCATCATCATCATCATCGTACTCAGTATATCCCACCAATAGCAAAGCTATGGTAGGGTCTGAGGAGGGTAAGATGTAGACAGCCTTACCTCTACCCCATGGGGATAGAGAGGCTGCTTCCGGTGAGACCCCCGGCTCGATAGTAGTTTTGCATCAAGCCTTGGACATATTACATAAGGCACATAGCACTCAATCATCGGGACGCCGGCTGATTGGTGCATGTACCCTTGTCTTTCGGCTGATTGGTGCATGTTTTTGTGGTTTAATGCTTGGATATTGGCCCTAAATGTTCACAAATTAGGCTTGTAGCACCTATGTCGTATGGTTTGATTTCTTAGTTATGTCACATGAATATGTTATATATACTTATTTGTGTTAACTTAGAAACAAATTTGTGATAAATAGGGGAGATGCTGTCAAATTTTTGTTGATTGAGGGTTATTTGTTTGATTATTCCATCAAAAATTGGCAAATATCAAAGAGTCTATGTGATGACCCATGCAACATAGTGTTATGTCGCATGGGACAGCCTCATATTCATTTTGGTATGTTTTAAGTATTACTAACGTTTGATGTGTTTCTCATTGCAGATTTTGATGAGAATAACTTCAACAAGTATCACAATCAGCCTGCATATCTCGGGAAACATAAATCTACTGAGGATTGGCACACCCTCATTGATAATTTGTTGAGATGCTGCATCCATACTGCTATTTCCATGAATCCTCCATTATTCCGTGATCACTTGAGAGAGTTTTGGAGAAATGCACGACAGGGAGATAGAACGGCTGACACAAATGACAGAACCATAACCTCTACTGTGCATGGGCAGACAGTAACCATTTCTGAGCAGACGGTTAGAGATGTTGTCAGATTTGGAGATGAGAGAACATATCCGATTCACTTGGATGAGGATTTGGTAAAAAGGGTGTTAATGAGAATGGGTTACCAAGGAACTTTCCCCACTGTATCTAAGGGTCAGTTTCCTCCACTTTGGAGATACTTAGTGCATGTGATGATGCAATGTCTCAGCTACAGGAGGTCAGGATCTGATACTTTGAATGTTACATTCTCCTTGATGCTCGCAGCTCTGGTATTGAATAAACCCTTCAACTACTCAAGGGTTGTGTTCAACCACATGTTGGAGAATTTGGATCGTGAGAGGGAAAACAGATTTATTTTGTATCCTAGATTCGTGGAGTCCATCATAATTCACCAACATCCAGAGTTACCTGCTCAAGAAGGAACTTATAGGATTGTTGCTATGGATGAGCTGTCAGTAGTCAAAATGACAAAGAAACAAACGGGCAAGAAAGCTTACATTCCTTCAGATAAGGAAGATCGTCTGTTTGGTTTCTTTGCAGGTGATGATAAGTTTGATTTTGAAAAGTCACAGGCCACTGAGAAGGAGAAGAGATCGAAGAGAAAAGCTGAGGCTGCATCCACTTCTCAACCAACAAAACCACCTACTTCCAAAACCAATTGTGAAGGTGGGTGGTTCAATTCTCTTCAAATGATTTGGGGTTTAGAGAAGCCACTGTAGTGAAGTGGAAAACATGGTTTTATTGATGATGATGATGATGAAGAAAGAGAGTGGTGGTGGTTGTGAATTGTGAAGGTGGGTGGTTCAATTCTCTTCAAATTATGCTGCTGCCTTTTTATAAAGAGAGCAGAGGAGGATGTTGTAAGGGGATGTTGATGCTCATGCCTTTCTCTTCCTCTAGTAACTATGAGGCAGAGATATAAATATACAATAATGAGGTATGTTTACTTTACCAGACTTCATAAATAAATCTGAAATATTCGAGACGGGTATTAAATAGGGCATGAGACGGATATAATATCAGGTAACATTTGTTATGACTAAAATATAAACAACACACATATTCAAAATTATTTTGTTTGTATTTTTAGTTTTTTTTGTCACTAAGGGGGGTTTTTGAGATTTTGCTTATTTTAAGTAATTTATGACTTATTAACTTTAAAAAAGTAAAAATATTGCGAGAGGATGTAACTTATAAACTTATAAAAAAAAATATATATATATAAGAAGGTAAAATAAGGAATCCCACCCCTAAGTAATAGTAGAATAATTTGCTAATTTGTTAATATGAAGAATGGTAAAATAGTAAAAATTGTATTTAAAAATTCTAACAAATAACTTTCAAAATACTAAATGATATACACAATACTCACGGTTATATTGATACCTTGATGGGTAACTACACAACGATATTTATGTTGAATCTAATAAATGCGCTATTGTACAATCAGGTATGGAATTGAGATTATCAATATCGACCAAAACTCGTTCTATTGTCATCCATATAATCCAGTTTCTTATTCTTATTGTTGTGAGTATAATGTACTATTTAGCGTTGACTTTAAAAAGTTATTTAGATATAGATAATGAAATAATGAACATAGACATGCAAGTCAACACGTTTAACTTGAAGACAGTCCCCAATAATAACGTTTTAGAGGGCTCAAAAATAGTTAATGTTGGGATTGCTACATTCACTTCTATCTTGCCCGCTTACGAGCATACCCTTCTCTCCCTCCTTCAAAACAACCAAAACCGGACCACTATGGATAGTATAACACAACAAAACAATGAAACAAAACAATGAATATGTAAACTTAAGCAGAATACTTAATTGTGTTTGTTTGTCAAAAAATGAACATGCTTATATACGTCTATTGATGTTTAAAACAAAAATAAACAAACACCAATCGCAAATAAATAACAGTATTCCGATTATAGTCTTTTGTCATCATCACACGGGTAATAAATATATAAAATTTAATAGTAAATATGCATCAATATTCAAACTAAATTGTCTAAATACAATTATGATTCGAAAATTAATTCAATACAAACTTATAAAACGACCAAAATCACAGATAAATCAACTAATATGTACATGGGCCAATCCGTATTACTAATAGCTAATTAATATATTAATTTAAATAGCTTATGTTATATATAAAAATCCGGTATTATTGGAGAAGGTATTTTGATGTGCCATTTACGTGTTGGTCTTTGTAAGTAAATTACCATATTCAAAACCTGCCTATTAGTCTAACGTTTTCACCAACAAAATTACCAATGTTCCGTTTAAACATTTGAATATTATGTAAACAAATGCAACCTTTCACTTGAGTAATCACTCACGCGCATCTTTACATAAGCATGGTCAAACACTACAAATAAATTATAAGTGACAAAAATGAGATATTGATATAACAACTTTTAAAGACAATACCACATACAAAATACACCTTTAATTTAAAGTATTGGTGTCACTATTACGGGTCGCATTCACTTCGGAACCTACACGGTTGGGCATCTTTTTTTATATGTATTTAAAATCTAATATGATATATATTTCAATTTTAAAGACTTACTTTTAGTAGTTACACTTTAGTAGTAACATCAAAGTGTAACTTATTTTTACGTTTCTGTATTGAATATAAGATAAAATATATTTGTTGTATACAAACCTTTTATAATATATTTTTCATCATAAATAGATAAAGTAATTTATATTATATAATAAGCCATCAACCAACCTTAAATTATAAATTATTCTTCAATGGAAAAAAGAGAGCATATACGAGAACTATAAAATGAAGGGGATTTTCGATACGTGGTGACACGTAGCAGTTGGACTATTTTCATTTTAGAAGTTGAGTGGAGTTGTTGCTCTTTTAAATTTTTTATTATTATTTTCAACCCTTCACAGCCAGCGACAAAGGTATTCCCTCACCACACACACACACTTATCGCCTGGGGGGCAATGTTGTCACCCAAAAACCTGCATTTTGTCGCCCACTAGGCATGGCCTAATAACTTATATCTTGTCACTATATATTAAACTAGAGTATTTTGTGTGCATGTGAATGTATAACAGGACCAGTGAGAAAAGCATATAGATTGTCGTACTATAAAAGTGGGCGTATTGTAATAATACTAGAATTGTAGTAACCTTACAACACAAGTAATGTGTTGCGCATGCAGCATTCCTTACTTTTTTTTTACATAAATATATATACAAATACATGTGTGTCTGTGTCCGTGTGCATGGGGTTGGGGATCTAGGACTACTACTAGTTATCGTCATTCGTCAGTGGGAATATAATCATTCCACTCGTGGCTTCTCCACTCTTTTTCTATAATTAATTTGACCTAATATGCCATTACACATGATATAATAATATACACTCTACTTTTTATGTGTTCATCTCTAATTCAAGCTACCCTTAAAGAATTAATAGATTGTGCTTCATCGGTTTAACTAAAATCACCCAACCAACAATGGGATGAGGCATGGATCAATGTATGTGACGTCTTAATTTGTCAAATCTTACAGATTTTGTGTCCACTAAAGAGATATCGAGGCAAAAGGAACACACACTTTAATTAAATATCATAGTTTTTTTGCACGAGGTAGTTGTGAATGAAAGAATTGTTTCACGGTTAAGTGTGTCAAGATGAAAGTAGTGTTAGGACTGACGGCTAAATATTACAATTAACGGTTTGGTTTGTTCTCATAGGTTTTACGGTTCATCCAAGATGTATCAGTTCAAAATTGTTTGGTCTATTAGCTAGTGGGGTGTTTGTTTTTTCTTCAAACATCTTCAAGGCATCTAATGTCTACAGACGCGTAGATATACCCTTGAAAATTGTTTGTTTTTTTTCTTAAAACATATATGAGGTTTTCTTCTTTAATCTTAAATAAAGCAAGGGAACCCTTGCTTAAAACATTTGTATCAAAAACCCTACTACTATTCCCTTGCAGCCACCCTCTCCTCCACAGACCCTTTCCTTTTTGCCCATCTCATCCGCCACTCCTTCCCCCACGTCGTCATCATTTACTCCCGCAACTCCTTCGTCGTCGTTGTCCCCTACTCCGCTCTCCAGTGGCATGACCAAGCTTGTTCGACCAGTTTTCCGGCCAGTTCTTAGGTCCTCCTCACCGTCCGACGACCTCCCTCCCTCTTTTCCTCCAACTAGGTACTTCTTTTTTGCTTCTTGATGTAGCTTCTTTTTTGTTTCTTGTTTGTTAGCCCTAATTTAGCTTGTTAGACCTAATTTTGCTTCTTGATACATATAAAAATAAACAGTCTTATTTTCAGCTTATAGAGTTTCAGACCACATCTTCAGTTACATACATAAAAACAAATGAAATCAACTTACAGACAGTTTATGTCTGATAAAACATAAAGCACCTTAAGTGAACCCGGGACACTCACGGTTCCCTAATTATACAGGTCTGGTTCGATTTTCAAAACATGGTACCACACTACCACAGATGAAATCTTATATGGCCACGTGGAAAAATTAACCCACTTCACAACAAAAACAAGTGACAACTTTATGCATCTCTTGGTTAAAACATGCCTATGTGTTGTTGTGTGTGGTTAATTACCTTAACACAATTATTCATCCAACTTAGAATCAGATAAAAGTACAAACCCCATAATATAAAAGGTAACTTTACACCTTTTCTCCACTAAATTGTAACTATTAACTTTACATAAATCACTAAGTAAAAAAAAGTTAATTAGTTAAACACACCTTCAGAACACAGCATAAAGTGTTACTTGTGAGTCTTGTGACGGTCTTCGTTGTGCAAATACAAAGAACAAAATCGTTGATAAATAATTTTTAGAGTTCATTTCGTGACAGAAACTACTAGCAATTCAGATGTTTTTTTTGTCTCTAAATTTGTGGCTGTATCACATATTATTTTTAAAATTTTATTTTATTTATCCGTTATAGAAAATGATACTTTCTGGTAACTTTACACCTTTTCTCCACTAAATTGTAACTATTAACTTTACATAAATCACTAAGTAAAAAAAAGTTAATTAGTTAAACACACCTTCAGAACACAGCATAAAACTTGTGAGTCTTGTGACGGTCTTCGTTGTGCAAATACAAAGAACAAAATCGTTGATAAATGTTAAATGTATTGCTAGTTGTTTTAATTAGGGTTTTAGCCTATATAATTTGATAAAGCCCATGGGCCCTTTATGGGTTATAGTTAGGGTTTTACTTGTGTATATATAGGTGGTTCCCCCTTTGTATTATTCACACCTTCAAGTAATAAACATTACTTCACTACAACCATCTTATTCTTTACATGGTATCAGAGCTACGGCTCTCGATCCAAACCCTAGCCGCCATCTGATCCGAACCATAGTCAGACCAGCCCGCTACCAGATCTGAAACGAGCTTTAACCTCGTTATACCTACTGTTTTGTCACGAAATCTTTTTTCAAGACACCTCCTACCATCACCGCCGCAACCATCGTAACCAGCAACCTCCGAAACATCATCCGTCAAAAAATCGCCGCCAGCCGCCGCCTGATGCGCCGCTTAGTCGCCGTCACTGTCTCCCACGCGCCGGCGTGTGTGGGCACGTGACTGGGTTTCCGGTCACCGGATTTTTTCCAGATCTGTTGTTTTTTACTTCCGAAGCTTCCTGTGTTGTTAGTTTTCTGATATAACAACCTTTTCTTTCTCCGTCTGTCTCGGTTATTGTGTTCGAGTTTGTTCAAGCACCTAAGCCACCAGATCTGAAACAAACCCCAGCACCGGTTTCCGGATTTGTTTCAAACCCGTCCAGCCAGCCACTGTCGGAGTACTGTCACTGTTCATGCCGGATTTACTGTTCACGACGAGTTATTGTTCACTGCCGGAAAAGTTATTGTTCGCTGCCGGAAGTTATTGTTCACTGCCGGAATCTACCATGAGAAACAAAAAACACACGTATACATTTACTAAGGAGGAGTATGATCTGATTCAACGGTTTCTTGCCTCCCAGTTGAATCCTCCTCAAACCAACTCAGCACATCCGGGTAAGTTTTCTAGCCTCGACTCATTGTGGGTAATCGATTCTGGAGCCACACATCACATGACTGGGAATCGGGGTATTTTTTCTAGTCTTCAAAATGTTTCCCATGCACCGGTACGTCTTGCCAATGGATCTTCATGTCCCGTTCTCGGCATAGGATCCATCAGCAACTCGGAAAACCTAAAACTGTCTTCTATCCTATTTGTTCCTAAATTTCCTACCAGTCTTTGTTCAGTGAGTCAGATTACCAAACAAAACAACTGTTCTATGACCTTTTACCCAACTCACTGCGTTTTTCATGAACTAGGAACAAACCGGGTAATTGATACTGGTTTTGAATCAGGAGGTCTCTATCGTATATCCCCGTTTTCGCATCATGTAGCAAACTTATGTGATTCCGCTGTCAGGGAGGCTCACTGTCGGTTTGGTCATCCCTCTACAGCGGTTCTAAGGCAAATGCGACCAGATTTACCACTTTCCTCTTTTAATTTTCATTGTGAGTCGTGTCAACTTGGTAAACATACCAGGCGTCCCTATCCCCCTAGGGTGCCTAATCGAGTCAGTTCTTGTTTTAAACTGTTGCATTCTGACGTATGGGGTCCTTGCCCTATCAAATCTACGATAGGTTTTGAATATTTTATTACCTTTATTGACGACTATTCTCGCACTACTTGGGTTTATTTGATGAAATCTCGTAGTGAGGTATTTTCCATATTTCGAGAATTTAATGCTTATGTTCAAAACCAATTTAACACCACCATTAAAACTTTACGATCTGATAATGCTAAAGAATACTTTTCCACCGACTTTTCTTCATACTTAAAAACCAACGGCATTATTCATGAGTCATCGTGTGCGTATACATCTCAACAAAATGGTGTGTCCGAACGCAAAAATCGTCACATATTGGATGTTGCTCGCACAATCATGATCCAGTCACGTGTTCCTCATCGTTTTTGGGGAGATGCCGTTCTCACTGCCACATATCTGATTAACCGCATGCCCACACCCGTTCTTCATGGTAAAACACCGTTTTTTGTACTATTTCCCAACGATGATCCATTTCCGCTCGCACCTAAAGTTTTTGGTTGCGTCGCCTATGTTCATGACCATCGTCCTAAAACCATCAAACTTGATCCCCGAGCCATTCGTTGTGTCTTCCTTGGTTACTCACGGGTTCAAAAAGGGTATCGGTGCTATAGCCCATCACTTCACTGATACTTTACTAGTGCTGATGTCACCTTTCATGAGTATCCTTACTTTCCCGAGTGTTTCACTCCTGTTTCTAACCCGTTTCCTGACCTCGATATACCCACATATCCCTTTATCCCCACCATTCCTGTGTCGATTCCCTCTACAGATCCTATATCTGCTAATTCTGACCCACCGACTGAACCTCCGCCACTACTTTTCACATATGCTAGGCGAGGTAAGGGTCAAATATCAGAGACACTTGATTCACATCCAGACCGCAACCCTGAGATCTCCTCAGATCTTCCGTCTGCATCCGAACAATCTACACCGCTCACTGATACATCCTTACCCGATCCAGACACTACCCCTGATACACCCGTTTATGATCCTCCTGGTGCACCACTACCCGATATACCTATTTCTTTTCGCAAAGAACCCCGGAAATGCACTCGTTACCCGATTCAGGACTATGTTGCCTACACCCACCTATCTTCTGAATCTCATGCGTACACCACTACCCTTGATTACTACCCGATTCCCAAAAATGTGACGAGCGCTTTCGCTCACCCAGGATGGCGACAGGCTATGGAAGATGAAATTGGGGCTCTAAAGTCCAATCATACATGGGATCTTGAAACACTTCCTAAAGGGAAGCGTATTGTTGGTTGTCGTTGGGTGTTTACAGTTAAACTACACCCGGACGGCTCCTTACACCGCTTAAAGGCTCGGTTGGTCGCAAAAGGGTATTCTCAGGCATGTGGCATTGATTATGATGAGACCTTCTCGCCAGTTGCTAAGATGTCATCTGTCCGTATTTGTATCGCTCTTGCTGCCATTAATCATTGGCCGCTCCACCAGCTTGATGTCAAGAACGCCTTTCTTAATGGTGTTCTTGAGGAGGAGGTATATATGGAGCAGCCACCAGGGTTCGTTGTTGAGGAGGAGGCCTCGAAAGTTTGCAGACTACGTCGTTCTCTATATGGTCTTAAACAATCTCCCAGGGCATGGTTTGGTCGATTCTCTAGTGTTATGGGACAGTTTGGGATGACTCGGAGTGCCTACGATCACTCTGTCTTCTTTAGACACCAGAAATGAAAGAGGATTATCGTAGTTGTTTATGTGGATGACATTATAATCACAGGTGATGACGAGGTCGGGATCACCAAACTCAAGCAGTTTCTTCAGTCTCAGTTTCAGGTCAGCGACTTAGGTCGATTGAGGTATTTTCTTGGCATAGAAGTATCTCGCTCTCCACAATGAATACTTCTCTCCCAACGAAAGTATGTCCTTGATATGTTGACCGAATGTGGCTTACTAGGTTGTAAACCTGTTGATACCCCAATGCTTCCTACAAAGAAACTCCTCCCAAAGGAAGGAGATCCAATGAAAGATCCTGAGTGATACAGACGATTGGTTGGTAAACTTAATTATTTAACCGTCACACGACCGGATATCTCCTTTACTGTCATTGTTCTGAGCCAATTTATGGCTGCACCATACACCGGTCACTGGGATGCTGCCCTTCGTGTCTTAAGATATCTTAAGACCTCACCTGGTTTGGGTATATTATACTCGAATCAGGGTCATTGTCGTGTGGGTGCCTTCACGGAAGAAGGAGATGGTCGGATATCAGGGTTCTCAGATGCAGATTGGGCAGGTTGTCCGATTTCTCGACGATCTACCACCGGATATTGTGTGTTTGTTGGAGGAAATCTTGTATCATGGAAGAGTAAGAAGCAACACACGGTTTCCCGGTCGAGTGCCGAATCGGAGTATAGAGCCATGGCAGATGTAACATCAGAGATGACATGGGTACGTCGTCTTCTCATAGAACTCGGGGTTGTTTCTAATGACTTGATGAGGTTATACTGTGATAATCAATCAGCCATTCACATAGCCAAGAATCAAGTATTTCATGAAAGGACAAAACATATTGAGGTCGACTACCACCTTATCAGAGATCGAGTAGTAGGCACACAAACTGATCCTCCATCCATTCAACCGGTTCATGTGAAGACAAACTTTCAGCTTGCAGACATTCTAACTAAACCGCTCCGGAAAGCTCAGATAGATTTCATTTGTAACAAGTTGGGCATGATTAACATCTATGCTCCAACTTGAGGAGGAGTGTTAAATGTATTGCTAGTTGTTTTAATTAGGGTTTTAGCCTATGTAGTTTGCTAAAGCCCATGGGCCCTTTATGGGTTATAGTTAGGGTTTTACTTGTGTATACATAGGTGGTTCCCCCTTTGTATTATTCACACCTTCAAGTAATAAACATTACTTCACTACAACCATCTTATTCTTTACAATAAATAATTTTTAGAGTTCATTTCGTGACAGAAACTACTAGCAATTCAGATGTTTTTTTTGTCTCTAAATTTGTGGCCGTATCACATATTATTTTTAAAATTTTATTTTATTTACCCGTTATAGAAAATGATACTTTCTGGTTTTTATAAAGCTTTTAGCTTTTAAATTTGCGACCAACGAGTTCCTTCCAAAATTAGCAACATAATTTAAATATGTAGTTGTACGTCGATCACAATTTTAGTGACTAGCTATATTTTGGTTGGTAATTTTGAAGCAAATTCAATCGTAAAAGGTGACAAATGTTCGACATATTTGGAGTTCCACTCTTAGCAGGTTGTTGTAAATGAGTCAAGCCGTATCCACCCATGTTTTGTTGGAAATTTTAGACAATAGTTAATATTAATTAGTATTTGTTACTAATAAATAAATTAATAACGTGTCCAAAGAGTAAAGATGAATACGACATCGATAGTGTGTAGTTGAGAACTTGAACATTGATAAAAAGGGAAATAGGTTTGTCCCACAGTGGTAGAACGCTTGATCAGAACC
The DNA here is from genome assembly GCF_021521415.1 of Bidens hawaiensis. NCBI lineage: Eukaryota > Viridiplantae > Streptophyta > Magnoliopsida > Asterales > Asteraceae > Bidens > Bidens hawaiensis. Next base: position 44,965 of record NW_027492760.1, on the reverse strand, counting down.
GCCTTAGTATTTTTGTGTGGTTCAACCGGGTCATTTTAACAAGTGTCATATTATTGCCCAGTGTCGATGTGTGTGGTGAGTCATTAGACACATGTCAAACTAGTTGGTGAGTTAACTTGGGATCGACTCATTTATCTTAACTTCCAAAAAAAATTTCAAATTTTGGGTTCTTTTTACACAAAGTGGTATATATGTAGAAAAAGAAATTAACATACGCATAATGCAGAATTTATAACTTTTATACTGGAATTTGTGTTACAACTTTGAGTTATAATTTTTTATATTAAAATTTGGGCTTTAATTTAAATGAGCCAAACGGGCCACGCAAGTAGTGAGCTAACCTTTCTCTAGCTCGGCTTTTTTTTTTTTACAGTTGATTCGATTTCAAGAGAGATTTTCCGAGCAATCCTGAGTCACGAGGATTTTAAGCTTTTAACAACCATAACTCGCACATGTTTAGATTTTTCCGCATGTTCCTGTTTAGAAATGAATTCATGTTGTTAGCAATGCCAGTTTTCTAATAATGAAATGACACAATATCTAATTAGATAGGAAGGTGAATAATTCAAAATGAATTCATAGCAATAAAAGCAAAAATCAAATCTGCACAAAGAATCCAAAAAAGTAAAGGGACTATGATCAGTAGTATAAAGACTGCTGGCACCATGCATCAAAGAACATGGGGATTAATTAAACATTTAAAAGAAAGAAAGACAATAAGATTCTTTTGGTGGCCCTTCAATTCTCATTCTTTTGATGCTTTTTTTTCTTTTGTGAATAAAACTTGTATCAAGACAAGAGTGAGTGTTTGCAATCCCGATAAATAACAACAATCTCTGGGAATAGAAGGAGAATACCAAAAAAACAAAAAACAAAACAAACTTCTTGAAAAGATCATCATCGCTTTTGCTTTACATGATATCACATGGCCATGAATTCAATCAACAATGGTTTGAGTAATCAATCATCAAAATCACGGAAACTAAGGAGGGTCCATGTAACGGTTCGTATGATATTTTGTTGTGTAATCGGTTTTTCTTTTAGGAAAATGTGAGTTGGAACTTTCGAATTTCGATGGTTGAGAAGAAAACGTGATTTTTTTTAGATGAAACGTGTTGTAACGCTTATATGAGGAAAAAGTAAATATTTTTTTGGAAGGAAAAGATTTTTATAAAATAACCCTCTAACCGAAAGGCTCTAGTTCTAGACACTGAGTGTGAAGAACTAGTAAAACATTAAAGTTTAATATATGCACTTGTTTTAAATATTTGTAAAATAACTTAAAAAGAAAAACTAATGAAAGTGGCAAAGTGTCATGTAAACAAAGAATATCCGTACAGGCCTTGTGGCCCACCATGTCACAAGGTAAAACTAAACTACTAAATAAAATCAATCTGAAATACCCAAAATATATTGGGCCCAACAAGCCCAACGGGTAGCCTAACATAGTAACATGTGTGTTTCAGTTTTATTTTATTTTTCTTCTCTTTTTAATAAAATTATTATACATAATTACATAGTCTCACTTGATTGTAATTCTAAGTGTTTTTTTTGTTTTTTTACCGGTCAGACATATAGTATAGACCACATTCACTAAAGTGTACATAGTTTCATTAGGAGTTAACCTCTTTTTTTTATAATTTAAAAAGGAATCATGAGGTCTGTGTGCATGTGATTGGGTTAAATAAATTAAATAATCTGCCCTACGTTCGTTATTCACCCCATCCCTTTGCCCATCATGCCTCAAAAACGCCCCATCAAGGCGGTTTTCAACACCCGATTCAGGTGATGTGGCAATAGGCGTTAAACCGTTACACATCACCTCATAGCGAAACTTTATATAATCAATTTAGTACTTAGCATGACTTAATATTATAAACAAACCTTCAACAATATATTACTAATTCTTCTATAAATTACAAATACGATAGAAATTAGTCGCAAAAAATAAGAGAATATTGAAGAAATGCAAGGGTGTGGTTGCCTGTGGCTTGTGGGCAATAATAGGTTTTTTTTGGATTGTTTGGGCTAAAATGTCCCGAGCCCAAACTAGCAAAAGACGATAAATAAAGCTAAACCAAACCTTACAACAAACCAAATCATATCATATCATATTATCCATATAGATACGAAAACCAAATGCCCAATTAACCCGTGTAATTTATTAGATATCCAAATTAAACGTTATCTAAAAGGATATAATATAAACTTTAATTCCAACACATAATTAGCTATGAATTTCAATTGAATGGTGACGCGCCCTGACCCAAGATGTCACACATCTTGAAAAGAAATACAAGGCCACCACAAAAACTGAAATTGCTGGGTTGAACATACTTGACCTAAAGAAAACAACAATTGTCTCCAAACAAAGGCCCGGTGATCTATCACAAGTACTGTTCCTGAATTCGGGCTTTATTCTGTTCCCACCACATCCTTGCATTCGTTTCTCCAAACTTTTCTCGACTGCAAAATAAATGGGAAATCATATCATGTATCCGTACTCCACTGAAGTAATACAAAAATGTATCAAAATATCAATTTGGTTTCGTTTATACAAGTTCCAGCCAAAATTTGTCGGATGAGGAAAATGCCCTCCAAACTTCAAAAGGACGTAGACACTACGACTGTTGAGGAGGTGGCAAGCATGTTATAAGTTTTGTAAAGCCAAAAACTATAGGTTTACAGCATCTATCTGTTGCCTACTTCCGAAAAACACATCTTAGAATTTTCGAGCAATTTATTTATCCAAAATTACTTATAGTAAAAACTTGCATGATGACGAAAATGCCATAAAAACTCAGAGGGGCATAAATACCCATGTTATAGTTCAAAAAATTAGTAACAGCTGGATCTACAGCATCGGTTTGTTGCATACTAAACAAGACACATTTTCATGTGTAGGGGCATTTTAGTCATTTTACATTTTTTAAAGCAAGTTTTTAGCCAGAATTGGCAAAAATGAAACAAAACTGATACCAAAAACTTGTTGGATGACATAAATGGCCTCAACAATTCAAAAAGACAAGTGATATGTGTGGCCTGTTTTATCTAAAGAGCATAAATTTTACCTGAAACGAACACGCCTCAGCTCACGATTGCCACCTGGCAGTGCTCTGATGGTGATGTAAACGCCTGGCTCATCTTGCTCGACCCATTCAGTTTCCAAATCACTGGCGTTGCTCATAGAAAGCTCTCCGGAGTGATCATCACCGTCACCCTCTTCCTCTCGGGATGAACTACTCCTTGCAGAAGCCAATGATGATGTTTCAGTTTTAGCCCCACTTATGCTCGATAGTGCAGGAGTTGATGCAGGCCCGGCAGACACGTTGCATGTTTGTTTTGGGTAAAAATTCCTAGGTGGTGGTTCCTTGCTAAGCGGTGGTGTCACCGGGCTGTTCCCAAAAGAGCGGATTTTTGAGCTCTGAACGGGATAATAAACATCTACATATCAGTTATGCGACAAAGGATGTATCTGATAATCTAATTAATGGTAAAAATAAAAAACAAATGTATCTGATAATAACTTATCCCTCAATTTTATCACATATTATTTTAAAATTGTAACCACATTTCTTAGTGTTAACAGTATCTTTAGGATTATAACGAGAAATGTTTTACAAGCACTGATTATTAATACGTATTCGTATCATGCAGTAACTGATAAAAGATTTACAGGATTTCAATAACATATAAGCATGTCATTTTTGACAATTTTATTATTAACTTCTTAAAGTAGAATTTGTCGAACACCGAACAGCTTATAATTATAGAAAATATTGGGAATACAGTTGAAAGATATTTTTATCAATTTAAATCATTTCAATATATATAAGAAAGTGGTTATAGCCATTTTATCTATTAGCATCTTAAATTAACGTCTCAAACACTAAAACATTTGATTATTACACTCAAAAAAACATCTATAATACTATCTCGAGCAACACCTTTTATTACAGCCGAGTATTTGATCCTGATTATTAATATCACATAACCAATAAACGGTTATAAAATGTACACTCCAAACCACACATTAATTATGCGCAAATAAAATTATGACTTAATGGTGGAAGAGGGTATGAAGGCTGACCTCGTCTTCGGACTTCGGTGGATCAGGTACTGGTACACCTTGATGATTAAAACGCTGAACATTATATAACTCCATAACCTTGTCAGAGTTCTCAGCCCACCACCTTTGAGCTTGCCTTTTGTTGAACATTTCACGACTTGTATAATAACACCATAAACATGTCAGAGAAATCAGAATCTAACTCACTTATTATGCTACTGGTAATAAGCTTCAAAAGAACAAAAACATGTACTTTAGTTGAGCAGAAACACTTGTTTCTATTAACCTATTTAGATGTATTCAATTAAGTGTGTTTTAAGTTATCAAAAAAGTAAGAACAGATGCATAAAAGCATAGAAACCATTAAAATTAATGATAACAGATAATTCAAGTGTACAGTGTGAATTGATTTTCAATCAAATATTGAGAAGTCATCATACAAACCTTACTAGTTACTAGTTACTACTATCTTTTAATAATATCACAGGCCATCTAAAAGCATGCCTCCTTCTTGTTATGGTCACTATTATACAAGTCATAAAACTGTCTTTTTTTGCGATTAACGAGGGGAAATGATACATAACTCAAATTTCTCAAGACATGTCTAAAAAACAGAATAAAAAAACACAACCTAAAGTTTTAATATACAGGATGGTCCCCTAAGTTTACAAGGACAACAGTTCAAATTATAGCTCTATTTCATTTTTTGGATGAAAGTTAAAAACATCTCATCTGAAATGAAATTTGAAAGGACCCCATTGTATTATTTGGACCATGGTATTATTATTAACCCAATTATGTAGAACTGCAAGGGTCCCCTCAGTTCATCATCCAGAGAATAAAGTCACAAATTATTGTCTAACAATAACGGGATGTATGGTAGGTAGCATAGCACCACATAAACATCTAAAAGAGACAATTTTCCCGTGCAACACGAACTTCATAATCATAGTTCATATGCATAGTGGTATTTCCTGCTACACGTGCTTTATAAAGGTGATTTTGATCACACATATTCCATTATGGGAACACTCTTTAGGATAAAAATGGGGTTCACCATGTGATGTTAACAGCAGAAAACAAAACATATGTATTTGCTCCCCAATCATTATATTATGTAGTATGTACCAACTACCAACCCCTAGTTTAGAAACTACACTAGCATATAAGATACTCTATAGAACATTATGTAGCATGTTGATTCTTGCCAAAATGATAATATAACACAAATTAGGAAAAAATCTATCAGTTTATCACATTATAATATGTAAATTCTCTATGTTGTGGGTCTCAACTACATTTTTGTCCATCAAATAACTGGTCCCACTATCACATCTTTATTCCTTTCCCCATCATGTGGAGAAACAAACAAGACTTCAAAAGAAAAAGTTAGATAACTTAAGCAAACAAAACATTATGCTATAACCAAATAGGGGTTTATTTATCATTGTATCTTGCCTCTAATTAGGTGTCATTAGTTCATGTTGTTCCCTTTGTTTCTTATTGTCTATTTTGTAGTGTGTGTCTTTTTTTCTTTTATAAATCAAGACTTTATATATTCAGTGTGAATGAGTTAGAATGTTAGATGACTCAAACCAACAAATTATGGTCTAAACAAAATGTAATGGACCCACAAAGACTTAGGTTTGTTGACTGTATATTGCTTTTACAATAGTTAGATCTGTCTTCATTATAGCTTGTTTTCATTATGTGAAAGCTAAGTGGGATTGCTGATGTTAACCCACACCCAATTGGGGGCCACTTCCATAAATTAGGGCATTATGCAGCCTATTGTCCATTTCACATGCAACTTAAAATTTGACTTAAACAACAACAAATGAAACAACCAACAGATCAAAACTTGTAACCACAATTTGAATTAAAATCAATACCTGAATCGTATCCGTTTTAGATCGTTGCCTCCTTGAGGTAACGAATTAAACGTAATAAGCACCCCAGGCTCCACCTGAGCAACCCATTCTTTAACCTCATTTTCCTCAATAAACTTAATCGATTCAATTCGATCAATCCGGTCACTGTACGAGGCCGGAGTGCTCCCACCGCTCGAAAGCCCCTTCAATCTAGCCTCCATTTCCTTTCCCCAAACCTTAGGTGTCGAATTCGAATTGCAACCTCTTTGATACCCAATATTAAACCTACTAGACTCCGAACCGCCTTCAGAGTCCAAATAATCACCATTCCGATTATTATTATTATCATTAGACGATCCGGCACAAGGCCTGCAGTTCTTATACGCTCCGGACGCCTTCACCGCAATATCCTTGATCTAAATCAACCAATTCATAATATTATCAATACACATAATACATTTAACTAGTTATAACTTTACATTAACATTAATAACCTGAGATGTGAGAGCTTTAATAGCTGGCTTACTACTGTGAGGCGTACCGCCCGCAGAGTCATCATCTTCCAGTTCCTGAAGAGATCCACCATTCCGCTGCTTCGAACACGCGATACACGTCAGCATATTGATTCCTAGTTACCGATCTCACAACTCGAGTTTTCAAAATAAGCAAAATAATAGATCAGATGCAGTATTTGCAATCCAATTTGAACGAATTAAATCTCCAAATTAAATGTTTGCATCAGAAAAACTGGATCAGAGAGAATTAATATTATATATAAATATTTAGTAACCAAAACGTAGATTTGAATTCACGCGGTTTGCGTGTGAAAGTGAGTGAGTAAATAACAAAACCGTTATTATTAAGCAACTTGTAAGTAGCTCAACTAATAATAATAACTTTAAGCTTATTATTATTATTATTATTAATTGATGAACAAACACACAAACTGTGAAATAACATAATAAGCCTTTTAGTACACTAGTGAATGTGTTTAAATTTGTGTGAGAGAGAATGAGGTCGTTGTTGTGATGGCATAATGGCCGTACTGGTGACGGAGGCGACGGCGATTGGCGGTGGTGGTTGTGTTACTGTTAGTGTTAGTGTTAGTGTTAGTGTTAGTGGACTAGTGGTAGTACTTATTATTATTATTAGTAGTGACTGTGAGAATAACTACTTTACTTTGGATTGGTGTACGGTCAAGAACCGGATTGAGATGTCAAAGTTAAGAACCGGTTTTTAAAGCAGACGTGTTGGGACCGGATTTAGGTGTGGTTTAAAAGTTTGGAGATTCAATGTTAATAATTTAAAATTTATGTTGATCGATAATAATTGTTAGTGATAGCGGATTAACGGCACCAAATTATTCGTGACACTTTAACCTTTTTTTAGGAAGAACGAACTCGGTCTAGTAGGGATGAACACATTTGGTATCGGTACCAGTATTGAATTCGGTACCGATTTTGTATCGTCGAGACCGAATCAGTACTAAGTTTTGAGTTTTCGGTACGGACATGTATTTTCCGAAATTTGCATGAAATACTGGCACCTAAACGAGCATTTTAGTAACAGTACCGATACCAACAATTTGTGACTTTTGGTATCGGTACGGTACATATCTCATTCGTACGACCGTCTAGTAACTATACTTTAATGGATGAAGTTATTTCTATATTCAAATGGATTGTCTTTAATAATTTAACAATTAAAGTTAAAGTGAAAGTTAGGGTTATTAAATTTCAATGTTGATGTTATAGGATTTTGATTACTATAAAAAGATTTGTTATAATGTGAGTTATTAAAATATGATTATATACTATATTAAAGTAAAGAGAGATCTATAGCATCGACTTCTTAATTACCCACATGTGTAGGGATCATGATGAATCCACTTTTGTAACTTTTTTTTAAAAAGTGTATTAAAATTAGAAAAAATTCTTAAAATAATTCATTTATAGAATGTGATTTCAAATTTGTTCCTCCCTAATTCAAGTTTTCAACTTTGTCTTTTTGGTATCTCGTCGCCGGCGATATGATAGGGAACACCAACGACGTGTTACTGAACAAACCGGATAACGACACGTGGCTGAAATTTGGCCGGAATAGGTTGTCCATGATGTGTTCTCCCTCCCATTTCATTGCAGACGATATGTTATACATGTTCTTGTTCACGATGTCAACGTCGGCCTGCCATACCTGACACCCATGTTCACATTGTTGCCGCCGACTTCCCGTATCTCATGGTCAGTGACTTGTTGACATAACATAGTGTTGACGATGCATTTATGGTGCTAACGCAGGGTTGACAATGCATTTCTGATGCTAACACAGGGTTGACGATGCGTTAGGCCCATCTTCTATCATTTAACATTTCAACTTTCACTTAATACCTAACGCATCTTCTGTCATTTAACCTTTCAACTTCCACTCAGTAAAACGCCGTTCGTGTTTCCGAACATATCACCGACGATGAGATATCAAAGGGACAAAGTTAGAAACTTATGTTAGAAAGACGTATTTTGAATCACATTTTATAAATAGTCATTTTAGGAATTTTCTCTTAAATTTATCTCATTTAAAAACAAACAAAGGGATTGAGAACATAAGTCTATTGTGATATGTATAAATGAACAAATAAGGTCAAAATAAGGTCATGATTATTTACTAGGTTATGGTCTTGCACATGAATGATATAGAACAAGGGTTAGTACATAAATCAGTTTCTAATAACTTTCTCTTGAATTAAAACTATACCTCTTTCAATGATTTGTATACCTTTCGTTTGAACTAGTTTCTATTAACTTTGTCTTTATTTGAAACTAGATGATTGGTTTTAATTACAATCTATTTACAACTTAGCAAGTGCTCTCAAATCGTCAACATAATTAATGGTTTTAGATAATTAAGTTAAGCAAGTTGTGTTAATTGCGTATACGGGTTAAATTAAGTTTTGTGTACGAGTAAATAACCATTAATCCAAACCCGAATAATCATCTCTGCTATCTATAAGCTTATACCTAACTTTTATTTCTAGTATTAATGTGACAATGACATCATGAAGCTTAATTTTATAGGTATGTGACAACGGATAGCTTAAAGTCTTAAATACGCTTCACGCCATCACATGATGCCGCCAAATGATTAAAAGTGAACCTTCGTCAAAACAAAAGTTACAGCGTATATGGTCAATGTGCATGCAAAAAATCCACCTTTTTAAGGTAGCACGACTACACGAGTTCCTTAAATTCCCTAAAAAGTAAAAACTACAAAATATTTACCATTTTATGTGTAAAAAAAACTAATCAACTTTTAATGTTTTATCAAAATTAATACTATATTTTCAGTAATAAAACTATTAACTTATGATATTAATGTTTCAAATGACCTAAATAAAACAATTAGGATATTGTTTAATACTTTTTTATTCGTATTATCTTTTACTTCACATTAAAACTTAACAAATAGTAATCAATTGATATTAAACATGGCTATTGTTTTTGGGAGTGAAAATAAAGACTATGGTTTAAAACCTGATATGAGAGTTGATTTTCTCTTAAAGTAATTTAGAAGTAGATGGACGTGTGCAGACGTTAAAAAAATGCGTGTTCCATTTATGTCATTTAATTTTAACTTTCATAAATTAATCTCACCAAAATTGAATAATATCAAAACTTAAGTAGTTTTCTTTTGGTTCAAAAAGTGTAAATGATTTTAAAGGAACAATAGAAGCTTATGAAGGTTAGCCTAGTGGTAGCCTCATGACTTTCATTATGGAAAGTTGTTGGTTGGAGTTTCGTCTAAGCATTTTGCTATGGGTTGAGCCAAAAGGTTTTCCCAGTTGTAAGTTTTCTTTTAGGTAAATGAACAAGATCATCACATTATGTTCCTCAAGTAAAACAGTGATTCATTTGTCGGGGTGATCTCATATGTCCGGATATTTGTTGAGGGGTGCTTTTAAAAGTTTACCTGATGACTAAATTTGTGAAAAGAAATGCACGTATATTACACTAACTAGGCTTCTCTCAGTTGGAGCCTCCAACTTGGAGGCCTTGCCCACCCACTAACCTTCGCCATGGATCAACCCATGTTTACAATACTAATCTTTTAACTTTGAATATGTTTATGTCTTGATGACTATTATATGTAGTTCTCTCGTAGCTCATTTAGTTTTTCTTTTATACAGAGTACTTTTATTTATTTACTAGTTTGAGGCCCGTGTACTACACGGGTAGTTTTTAAAAATATAATATTTATTAAATAATCAGTATACAATAAACAATAAACATGTTAAACACTGTTAATATATTCGTTGTACAACAGTCTTGTAAACAATTTTAAAGTAAAAGATCATTATAAATATAAAATGTTTAAAAAAATAGGAAGTAAATATTAAATTAACAAATTTTGAAGCATAAATTATAAGAATGGTAACTATTATTTTACTATTATAAATTTATTAAAAGAAGTGAGGTTTAATGTATGAATGACAAGTGACAAAACTTGTAGTTTTTTTATTAGAGAGTATATATATAGATATAGATATAGATTGTTGGGCCAAGTCCCATGAAACCATAAAGCCTAAAGTTAGAAACCCAATAAGAAAGCCCAGGAGAAAGCCTAAAGTTTAGGGCCGAGTATTGGAATTGGGGTTTTCACGATTTCAAGACTTTGTATCAAAAGGCACGAGGAAATCAATAAAAATCTAAGTTAAAATGTTATTTATTAAAATTATTGTAATGTAATCCTTTTATCAAACTACTTAACTTTGTTAAGTTAGCTAAAACCAAACAAATACATTATAATATTGTTTACTTAAGTGAACCATTTCAAATTAGAACCACGTATTTTAACCGGAATAGAGTTAATACTCTAAATCATATACGTTATATTATAAACAACTAATAAACCCACATATACATTATAATTTAAACAACTAATAACAAGTGAGTCAGAGCAAAAATACTTTTTTAGCGTATCAACTCTTTTCGGGTTAAAACATGTGGTTCTAATTAAATGTCTACGACTTGAAAATAGATCACTTTAATAAAAACAATAATAAACTAGAGTCGTTTTCCAATCTTTATAATGAATGAACTGCAATTTTTTCAATGTTATACATTAAAAATAGTACCGGATGGTACATAACACTAAATCGAATTGTTGCAACCATTTAATTTCAATTCTTAATACTTGAGTCCACTCCCGATTTTGTTGTTAAAAAGATAGAAACCTCGATGTTATATGTATAAATTTACGTAATTTTTAGTGGTTATCTAAAATGCTACATGAAAAAACATACGAATCTGGAATCCTTTGAATACCATTTAGGTGAGTAGGCGACTTGCCACTAGACCATCTTGTAATGGTTATAAATTTATATAATTAGTTCCTATTTCCTAATAAAAGTTTCAACACGTTTCATTTGTAATTTAGTGTATGATTTTGAAGCACTTCATAAAGATCTAACAAGAAAATTCTAATGCTCTATTGACACTTTTAGAAAAGAAAAACAAGGGTCCCATAATGACTTTGCATTTCAAATTTCATTTTGCTTCCAAACAAAATCAATATTATATAATAATAATAATGAAAACCTCCTAGAACAATTTGTATTGTTTATGATATGAGCTCAAATTTAGGCCCACGTTCCAGTTTTTAGCAAGTTGATGTCGAAAAACTCACGAACCATCTGACTTTTAATAAAATACGATTATATTTAACAAAATATATTTTCGTCATTTTACTTGACAACATAACATGTGTTCAAGTTTAATGTTTTCAGAATATGACGTTTGTTTGTTTACGTTGGGCCGAAATAAACATAAACAATTATTATTTCTTTTTTTAATAAATTAAAATTGATTAAAGACCTAAAATTGAAAATACTAACATCCATCCAAAAGTTTTTGGTTCAAATCATAGGAAATAAATAATATCTGCTTTTAGAAAAGAAGAAAAGTAAAAAACTTAGCACGTGGTTTAATTATCCCCTTCCTCTCTTATTTCTTTTGTTTTTTATATATACTTTTAAAATTTTAATTTCTTTGTCATTCTTTTAGGCCACTGAAGAAACACTAAGTGACCCCGGGCAGATTACAGAATCTGGGGGTTAAATAGATGTTTCCCACGAGGATGAGGTCCAGCAGAGAAGGTTGTTCTTCAGGGGACCTGCAAAACAAACACCGTAAGCTCGTCACTGAGAAGGGGGGGTTCCTCCTTGTGACCACCCTCCGGCGTGAGAATCAGACTAGATTGCTCTTTAATATAAGAGTATATTAAGAGATTGCTAGAGTAAATATCAAATGTATATCTGATACAAGATGAGATGAGATGATCATACCATTGGGGTACTTATAGCCGAAGGTAGGTTTCCTAGAAGGTATGGCCGGCTTGAATAGTATTCCTGTTCTACCAACAGTGGACTATGCATAGGCCATACTGGTTGGTGGATAGGTTACGGCCAACAGTAACAAAGTCGGCTGCACTATTCCACCAACTGTAGATTATGCACGTCCCACCAACTGTGAACCATACGCCGGCCATGCTGGTTGGTGAGTAGGTTACAGCCAACAGTAACACTATTCCACCAACTGTAGGCTGCGCACGTCCCACAGTAAGGGTTGGTGAGTAGGCAGCGGCTAATAGTAATAGTACAGGAGCATGCTGCTCGCCATACTGTATCAATGAGCCGCCGTATTTCTGATCAGATCTTTCGCCCATACCCCGTCAGGTACAGTAAAAGATCCTTCAGTATACGGACTGGCTTATTTGGGCGGGAGTATTCCCCCTCCCGCCTCTGTGCGGGATTGATCCCGGCTTTACTCATTCCTTCAGGTGACAACTGAATTAGCTAGTGCCTTGTGCGTGTAGCCCTGCTTTCTGCGGGTAGCCTTCCCTGATGGCTTGTATCCGCAACTGCGGGAACAGGCGGGGTACTTCACCATTGGTAGGCTTTCCCTGCGTGTACAGTTTGCATACTGCGCGTAAGGTTCTCTGAGCATGGTGGGTCCTGCGGGAGCAGTTGGTCGCTGCGCAGACGTCCCTGTTCAAGGTGAGTCTTGCGGGTCCAACTAGGCTCTGCTGGGACCTACCTCTTCAAGTCCCCCCAGTCCAATGTTCTTCTCATGAGTGTTTAATAAGGTGAGGTGAACTTTTGGACTAAAGCAAAGGGTTTTGAAAAGGGTTGTTTTAAGGTTTTCCATGGGGATTCTTCCCGCGGAAGTCCTAGTGTCACTTGCAGAAATTCCCGACTTTCCTGCTTGATCCTTGGGTATGATGCGGGTAGGTCTGTAACCTCCTCGCAAGTCAGGAGCGTTGAGTCCCACTTGTGGATTCTCCATGAGGTTTTGGTAGTTCTGAACATAGTGATCAATTATGTTATAACTACCAGTTCCATCTTGGAGTTTCGAACAAGGTAGTTGTCGACGGTCCCGCTATGCGGGGCTGTTATTTCCGTTTCCGCAAGCATTGCCCAGAAGATCCTTCTTGGTTTCAATTCCCTGCGAAGCGCTAGGTATGTGAAGGGTTTTGCCTTAACACTGTACCCGCACTCGTCTTATGGTTACTTTACTTCCAAGGCATTCCTGGCGTCAATTCCCTGCGGGTGCTAAGTATGTGAAGGGTTTTACCTTAACACTCTACCCGCATCCGTCTTACGGTTACTTGGTTGCCAAGTTAAGGGGTATTTTCCCGCTTAATTTTGAATCTTTTTGAATTATGAAATTCGAAGAGTTGGTGGAAGGATAAGAACAGTCCAAACCTCTGAAACGTCGTGCGACAGTTTCTTCTGACTGTGTCAGGACGTGCAGGAAGTTATGGTGACGTGACAGCACATGGTCATTCCAGTCCCTTTTTCAGGCGCGTGGGCGCGATTTGTCAGGCGCGTGGCCGCGAAATTACTGGCACACGTACTTTTGACAGCTGTTGCCAGCTTGCTTTTTGCCACGCGTCATAGTTTCATTGCACCCTCGATTTCTCTCTCTTCCGCATTAAATTCACCGCATTAATTGCGATTACTATATAAAGGGGAAAAGGGCTCTTTGTAATCCACACTTTTCACTCTTCATCTCTTCCTCTTAGCGATTTCTGGCAAATACTCTCCTTTTCAGGCAAGCATTTTCCCGAAATCGTTTCTCTGTAAAATGTCTTCTCGTGAAGCTGAGGCTGTGGCTGACGACCGGGGTACTGCTGGCGAGTGCCAGTGTGCTCTGCCCGGCGATCAGTACCGGTATGTTGTCAGGAAGTTCATGCTCGATCATCTCGAGCCTGAGTTTCCTGAATCCCACCAGACCGTGTACGATGCCCCCAGAGGCAAGATCGGGGTTTATGCTGCATTTTTTGTCTATGGGAATCTTAGATTCCCATTGACAAAATTTGTTTACCGTGTCCTTGAGAGGCATGGTGTTCATTTGACCGAGCTGCACCCCATGGCGATCGCCAAGATTCGCCATTTTGAGTGGGTGTGCCGGATTTTGGGCATCGAGCCCCATGTGGACCGCCTGATGACCTTCTATACCTGGAGGTGCATCCAGGGGTGTACACACTGACAACCCGTATTAAGGGTTTGAAGATTTGCGACACCGAGCGCAGTCTTCGCGCGTGGAAGCAGGAATTCTTCTACATTTCTGCCCGCGCCATCCCCCTTGCCATGAAGTTCAAAAATGGCCAAGCAATTCCGAGCCTTCACGCCGTCAACTACCAGGAGGCGGAATGGTTTTCGAAGATATCCCGGGTCCACTCTCCGGTTTACCGGTTTGCGGAGTCCGGGATGGTCATGTTGGGGATGAGCCGGGTGTGGAAGGATGCGTCTCAGGTTCCCATCCTTCTCGAATATGGTTCGAACTCTATTCCCTATGGTATGTCTTGTCTTTCTTTTTTATACGAGTTTGTCTTCTAACCGTTTCTTTTCTTTCAGAGGGGAACGATTTGGAGTCGCTCCTGTACCCGCGGGAAGCTGACAGTCCTGCGCGGATGGGTACTCGTGCCCTAGACGAGGGCGAGTTGCCCATCTTAGAACAAACGGCGGATCGGTTTGTGGAGGTCTATCCGCTGGGCCACGAGATCCTGAGCCACCGACGGCCAGGTAAGGCGATATTCTTCCCTCAATCCCTCAATGCTGTACCCGCTGCTGGAATTCCTGACCTGTCTTCTTCTGAGGAATCCTCAGATGCTCCTCCGTTGGTGCGGAAGAAGGCTGCCGGCGGGAAAGGGAAGGAGAAGGCCTCCACAGCTGATCCGGTGGTTCTATCTGACTCCGAGTCAGATAGAGAAGAGGTGGCGGGGAACCCCGGTGGTGAGAAGACTACTGCTCCGGAGGCTACGGCTGTTACCTCCGGAGAACCAGCGACGACGACGGTGACCGGTACAAAGAGGCCGGCTCCATCGGGTTCCTCCCCGCCCGTCCGTACGTTCAGGCTCAAGAAAACCCGTAAGTACAATCATAATTTCTGTCTGTAGATTTATCACTTCATAAATTTATCTAACACTTTCTTCTTTACGCAGGCGTGGATGTTGACGCATTCCAGGGTGGAGCGCAGAGGAGTACCTCTCCGCCAATGACGGTAGGCTCGGTCAGCCTACCTGAGGCGTCGACCCAGGTGCCTGCGCCTGCTTCCGCTGGTTCAGCTGCTCCTGAGCAGGTTGCTCGCATCACCGGAGGCTCAGGCCTGCAATCATAGTCTACTGTCTCCCAAAAGTCTTCGATGTTAGGGATGGATATGGGCAATGTAGTAGTGATTGCATGAAAAATCCTCGATCTCAGGAGAAACGAGATAATCTCCCGGTAGTCTTCTAAGCCTCTTGCGTCTAAATCTAAAGTGATGTATTGGTTATGGGCTGGAAAGAATTGTCGTTGCTCATCACCGTCATCACTACCAGTACCTCCGACAGCAGCCATATCTGCACAAAACAAAAACAAGTTAGAGAACAGTCAAGCATCTCACAAGTTCGCGTTGTACAATGTGCGAAGTTGTGAGTTAACCTGAACAGGTGAAATTAAAGGTGAGGCGAAGTTGGGAACAACTTCGCTTCATCTGTAAGTTCGTCTGAAAACTGTTAAATAAATTGAAATAGGCGAAGTTGAGTTCAAGGCGAAGTTACGGATAACTTCGCCACAGGCGAAATTAAGCTTCAGGCGAAGTTGTGGATAACTTCGCCTTAGGCGAACTTCAGCCACTGGCGAAGTTGAGAATAACTTCGCCTAAACCTTAACTTCGCCTGAATCTGAAACGGCGACTGTTCAGATTCAAACAAGATAGATCCGATGTTTTCGGACCGATTTGACGATACAGCAATGAAGAACAACATATTGTAATGGTGTTAAGACGAAAAGCTCGTCCATGAACACGTAACGTAAGGTTGAAAAACTTGGTTTCGAAGGTTCGACGACCCGAGGTCTCGAACCGGGTAAAACTATAACGAATGAGTAAGAGTGGATGATATTGACAACACATACCACGAGTATAGTAGAAACTAGAAACACAAGATCGAAAACGAATGGTAAAAACAAGATCGCCGGAAAAATAAGTATATAAGTTCGCCGGAATTCGAAAATAATGAACCTGGAACTGTAGCAAAAGCCTTATATAGGGCAGAGTTGGTTCAGGCGAAGTTACGCTTAACTTCGCCTAGGCGAAGTTAAGCACAACTTCGCCGAATTCAACAACTTCGCCCGTAAATTCAAAATCAGCCCTTTAAGTTTGAAGAATCTGTACTTAACATTATAAGTTTCCAAAGAGAGTTAAACAAATATGATCAAGACCCAGTAACCAACAATAAAGTAATATAACTACAAAAAAACTTAAAAAAAAATTTTAACGAAAAAGGGATCAAATTTCAGTCTAGTCAGGGACCACTACGTTTTAGAAAAGATCCTAACAGGAATCATACTAACTATGTGACTGTCACTTGGATCCGTGTTTAGCTGTATTATGACATAGAGAAACAGGTTGTAAGCATGTAAATAACTTAAATGGTTTTCATCGTTTCTGTGATACGGATTAAGGTTCAGTTAAGCTCAAAAATTTAAGTTGGCAACAACTCAGAGATAATGATGTCGTCTATCTATTCTCAAAGCGTATTTGGCTATACCCAAGTCACCCCGAATTGACTTCGACCCATAGTGTCTGATTAACTTGTAGATACTCTTTGTCTGTTTCCCGTTTCCTTCTTACTCCAGAATTGAGAAGTCTTGATTGTTACAATGACTCATAAGTACTAAAAAATATACGTATATATATATATATATATATATATATATTTTTATTATTATTATTATTATTTTTTTTTTAAACCAATACATACTTATTGACTTCGGAGTACTAAACCACTGCAAGTCCCGAATCTGGATCACTGCAGTGTCTTGAAATGCTTTATTCACGGGAATCAAAACACTCACGGGCTCGTGTATGACTGGGTAGTTGCTTTTCTGCCTATCCTTCGAAAAGATATGTATGAAGACATACAAAACTCTTAAGGAGTTTCCACGTAAATTCGAGTAGTTTAAGTTAGTATCACATACACTTTTACGCACCATAAAAAATTATCATGACATACAATGACTGTCCTATAGCCTTTTAAGCCTAATAACTTCACTAGTTAAGCACACACAATCAGTATATATATCACTTTCCAAGGTTGGATCAATTTTCCGTTAAACATAGCGCAGTTACTTCATACGAAGTAATAGACTTGAAAAGTAATTTCATTTCCCAAAAAAAATTATTGATTTCAATCGCCCCGATCACGTCAAAGTCTTCAGGTAAACGGCAATCCTGAAGATCCAAAGGATCAACAGGACCGACCACATACAAGTATGTGTCCTTCCAACTAAGTATGAACGACAGATTTTCAGCGATAGAAAGAGTAACTCATCATAAATCGCCCCGGTCACTTTCAGTCATCTGGTTAATGGCGACCCTCATTCTCTACAAGTAGGAACGAGGACCAAGACATATCCGAGGATATGTCCATCAAACTGAGGTGACCGACTAATTTTAAGCAATAGTGAAGTTGTTTTTTTTTTTTTTTTTTTTTTTAAATAAACACAAAGACATGGTTACTCGGGATTGACCATCCCGTTTAGCTCAATTAGGTTCTGAAATCTGGATTTATCAAACGCTTTTGTAAACAAGTCAGCAAAATTTTCAAGTGTATCAACTTTTTCGATCTTGGTCAGTTTCTTCTCAGCACAATCCCGTATGAAGTGATGACGAATGTCAATATGCTTAGTTTTACTATGCTTCACGGGATTGTTAATTACTGAGATGGCGGCAGTGTTGTCAATTAAAATAGGAGTGAGTAAGAAATTCAGACCATAGTCGCGTAATTGTTGCTGAATCCACAAAACCTGAGAGCAGCAGTTGGATGCTGCCATGTATTCAGCTTCGCATGTTGAAATTGCAACTGATGTCTGTTTCTTGCACTGCCAGGAAACTAATCTTCCTCCAAGAAACTGACAGCCTCCTGTTGTTGACTTCCGACTCTGATTGCATCCACCATAATCAGAATCTGAATATGCCACCAGTTCAACGTCTCCTCCCTTTGGGTACCACAACCCTAGCTTCGGCTTGCCTTTGAGATACCGCAAAATCCTCTTCACACCTTTCATGTGAGAATCCTTTGGGTTTGCCTGAAAACGAGCACAAAGACAAACAGCAAACATTATATCAGGCCTAGAAGCAGTTAAATACATTAATGAACCTATTATCGCCCGATACAGAGTTGGGTCCACATCTGCGTCACCATCTGATTCAGCGCCCAATTTGTGATTGACGCAGATTGGAGTGTCATATGGAGAACTGTCCTCCATCTTGAATCTCTTCAGCACATCATGAACGTATTTCGTCTGATGAATGAACATCCCGTCCTTTTTCTGATCAACCTGCAATCCTAAAAAGAATGTTAGTTCACCCATAGCACTCATCTCGAATCGTTTCTTCATGACAGCTTCAAAATCCTGACACATGGATACTCTAGATGCAGCAAAAATGATATCATCCACGTAGACTTGGACCAGTAGGAAGTCACATCCTTCTCTCTTCACAAACAACGTACTGTCAATCAATCCCCTTTCAAAACCATTTTCCAGCAAGTAGTCTGATAACGTTGAATACCAGGCACGAGGTGCCTGATGTAACCCATACAACGCCTTGCTCAACCTGTATACGTGATCAGGAAAGTCTGGGTCAGGAAAACCCGGAGGTTGCTCAACATACACAACCTCATCAACTTTCCCGTTTAGAAACGCGCTCTTCACATCCAACTGAAATACCTTCATCTTTTTAAATGCAGCAAACGCCAAAAACAATCGAATCGCTTCTAACCGGGCAACAGGAGCAAACACCTCATTGTAATCAATACCCTCTTGCTGATTAAAACCTTTAACAACCAGCCTTGCCTTGTTTCGAACAATAATCCCCTTTTCATCTCTTTTGCATTTAAACACCCATTTAGTGCCTATAGCATGCACATTCCTTGGCTTTTCAACCAAAGTCCACACTTCCATCTTTTTAAATTGAGCCAACTCTTCTTGCATGGCCTCAACCCACGAGCTGTCCTTCAAAGCCATTTGATAATTTTTCGGCTCAATCTGGCTTATAAAGCAGGAGTACAAACACTCGTTCATAATACCCGTTTCTTTAATGCTTGCATAAACACATGCGTGCTCATTCAAGCTACTTCTGGTTTGTACACTTGAAGACACATCACCTATAACATTCTCCAATGGGTGATTTTTGTGAATTCTCGTGGTCGGAACAGCACCGACATGCAAATTATCTTCCAAATTTGAAGAGATCTCATCAATGGTTGGTTCTGGCTGAGAGTGAAAAGGATTTATAAAATCATCTTCAGGTAAGGCAGCAGGGGTATCAAAAGAGTTTGATGTGGAAGGTTGACTTTTCTCAATAAGCTGTCGTTGCAATAAATTCTCTTCCTCATCAAATATCATCTTCGACGCAATCCTTTCTTCTTCTTCAGAAATTTCCAAATAAGGGATGTTGAAAGACTTAAAAAGCTTCACATAATCGAAAAGCTCAGCAGGTCCATTGCTTGGTTTTGGCGGTTGGTAACTTGTAATGTCAGTGTTACACACCACCTCCACCTTGCAAGTCGACGTATTGAAGACCCGTCTGTTGGGAGTCCCAACAACATAACCGACTAAGATTCCTTCGTCAGCTATTTCACCAAATTTTGAGTTAGGCTTCAAGATCGAACAAGGAGACCCGAATGGCTCAAGACCACACAAGTTGGGCTTCCTTCCGTGCATAAGCTCGTAACAAGTTTTTCCAAATCTCTTAACGGTTAACACCCTATTCAGAACATAGCAGGCTGTAGCAACTGCTTCAGCCCAGAACATCACAGGAAGCTTTGAGTCTGCCAGCATAGTTCTGGCTCCTTCAATTAACGTTCGGTTCTTCCTTTCAGCCACTCCATTCTGTTGCGGAGTATACGGAGCGCTGTATTGATGTTCAATTCCTTTCTGAAGACAGAAGATTTCCATTTCAAAGTTCTTGAACTCTGTCCCATTGTCACTTCTGATGTATTTCACTGATTTACTCATGACGTTCTCAACTTTAGCAATTAGATTCTTCACCGTTTGAGTCGTCTCATCTTTCGATTTCAGAAAATATACCCACGAATATCGCGAGTAGTCATCAGTGATCACCAAGCAGTACGAAGTACCTCCTAGACTTTTGACATTCACGGGACCGAAGAGATCCATGTGAAGCAGTTCTAGAGTACCGGCAATTGAGTTTACCTTCTTGGTGAGATGGGATTTCTTGTGTTGCTTTCCCTTCTTGCATGCAATACATTTGTCTTCAAAGTTAAAACTTTTTAAGGGAACGCCCATCACAAGCCCATTCTTGACAATGAAGTTCATCTTGCGAAGATGAATATGCCCCATTCTCCTGTGCCACAATTCTGATTCTGATTCGCTTGCTTTCGTCATTAAACACGATTCTCCAGTGGTCATTTCAGTTGACCTCATATCCATCACATATGTATTTGTCTCACGTGGAGCTTTCATTACTATCCACTCGTCTGGTATCTGAAAACCAGGCTTCAATACGATCGCTTCATTCTTCGTGAAGTGGACAGTGTACTCTTTGTCACAAATCTGCGACACGCTCAGCAGATTGTGCTTTAAATCCTCCACAAAGTTTACATTCTCAAGTGTCATTCTCCCATTTGACACAGTTCCTCTACCTGTAATCCTTCCTCCGCTGTCACCAGCGAAACTAACTCTTGCTCCCTGAACAGGTTTTAAGTCTTGCAACAAGTGTTTGTTGCCCGTCATGTGCCGGGAACAGCCGCTATCTACAATCCAAAGATTGTTGGCAGCCCTGTTCAACTGTTCCTGCACAATAAAACAAAGAGTTAGAATCTTGGGACCCAAGACCAATTGGTCTTGGATCGATACGTCCCGTACCCTGGCTTTCTCAAGTTAGCATCAGGATAATTTCTGTAAGTCCTGTTAGGAAATCTCCTTGCAGATTGAATTTGAGGCCTTTCAAACCCATTTCTATTGAAAGTATTATATCTTACGGTTTGATTGAAAAACTGAGGTTTGCTTCTATGAAAACTTGAATTTTCTACATTTTGGCGGTTTGAAAAATTTTCATTTTTAACAGTGCCAAAACGATGTTTATTATCAGTCTTATTTGGCCTCATTCCTCTGAATCTCGGCGTCAGAGGACAATCTGCAACAAGATGTCCTACCTTATTACATCTAAAACAACACCTATACTCCATTTTCTTTTCAAATGTTGTTTTGGATGTAGAGGCAGCGTTACCAGCCGTTTGTCTCACATAAGGTGGGACGTACGGATTGAGTGGAGAACTCTTTTTAGAAATTTTATTTTTATCTCCACCGGTGGGTAACCCTACCTTCTCTTTTGTCTGATCAGATTCGGTCAACTTATCCGAATCCGATGAGACTGGACTCGAAACAGAAATATTCACACTCGAAACAGGCGAACTCGTTTCGCCACAGCTAACACTTGGTTCAACACTTGTAATCTTGATTGGAGTTGTCTGAGGAAACTCGAAATCAACAGATTTTTGAACACTCGGATTATAAGTATAGTTGTGGTTGAAGGGTGGTGGAACTTCGTGATATCCGATTCCTCCCCTCTTTGCAGAGGTACCTTGATCACTCACGAGGTGATCAAGGATGGCCGAGGAATTCCTGAACTGCTCAAGTTTGCGGTTCAGTTCCACCACCTTCACATGGTGGTCAGCAATCTGTTTATCCCGATCAGCAATCAATTTAGTTTTTTCTTCTAAAACTTCATAACTCAGATCAATTATTTCGATTTTCTCAGCAAGTTTAGTTTTTAAGCTTTGAATGTCCTTTTCACATGCTTTTATTTTAACCTTAAAACTGTTTTCTCTTGATTTAGTAAAATGGTGATCTTCTTTAATAGTTTTAAAATTAGCATCTAAACGGACGTACTGATCAGTTATCGTAGTAAGTTGCTCAGACAAATTCTCACAACTAGTACAAATATTCTTAGTACTTACCTCGGAGCGATTATCCTTGTCATCTGCCATGAAAGCGGTTTCTTCTTCATTAGCTTTCTCATTTCCAACAACCTTCTCACATTCTTCAACTTCAGACTCAGCCATGTTCGCTTGCTCACCAGAACCACTTGAGTGCTGGTTCCAGTTGTACTCACCTGCTTCTCTGGTCAACATGGCGTTAATCTCTCTGTTAACTCCAGAGTGTTGTGTAGGCCGACCTTGTCCTCGTTCAACCCTCTCATTTCTGCATTCCTTGGCAAAGTGCCCGTACTGTTGACAATTATAGCACCTTACCTTGGATTTGTCGAACCCGGGCCTACCACCAACAAACTTTCTCCCAGTTTTGTTCATAAACCGTTTTACACGCCTCACAATCATTGCCATTTGCCATTGCAAATCCATCTCCTCCAGATCATCAGCATCGATCTGGTCGTAGTCCTCATCTAGAACAGCAGGGTCCACAATCTTCCCCTGGATGTAGTTTTCGTATGAAGCAATAAAGGATGCATAGACTGCAAACTGCTCTTCAGCAGATTTAACACTCATAGGCATCTTGGTATAATTATTGCTTGAGGCATGTGTAGAAAAACCACTTGTGGATGCTTGAGGATTTGACGTACTTGATCCTCCAGCAACGAAACACACATCACCGTTCAAGTTCACAGAAACGTTTCCTTCATGAGAAGAGTCAGGACTTGACTCCCCTTTTGAATAATAAGCAGCAGATTCAGGCCTCGAACTTGAGCCTGAGTTAACCTTTGCACCATACATACCAGGGTCTTGTATCTGATCTGTTGGTGTTTCTTTTCGAACCATATTAAGCTCATAAGTTCTGAGCTTGTTTACTGCCGTTTCTAAGTCACAATTAGGAAAGTCTCTGTCTTCCCTCATAAGCACGGTGTACATTTCCCACTTCGGTGGGAGAGCATCGAGAAGCTTTTCAACAATCTCTTCTTCTCGGTAGGCAATTGAATAATTGCTAAGCTCTGTCATTAGATGATAGTATCTGGTGATAATATCATCCAGTGATTCGTTCTTCAAAAATTTGAAGACGGAGAACTGGGTCTTCAAAAGTTTAATCTTTGATGCACGGATACCCACGTTCCCCTCAAATCGATTTTCCAGAGCATCCCAAAGCTCTCTCGCAGAAGTGTACTTTCGGAAAGTATGGAGAACCTCTTGAGGAAGTGCCATAGTTATAGCTGCATGGGCCTTGCTCTCGGCCTCATACATTTTCTTTTCTTCGTCCTCCATTTTACTATACTTCTTAACCACATCACGACCTTCGTATTGCATAGTTGGAGGGATATATCCATCCTGGATGCACACCCACATTTTCGCATCCTGATATTTAATGTATTGGATGAATCTGTCCTTCCATGCCACGAAGTCAGTTCCTTTCATTAACCTCGGGGCCTTAGTGGCTGACCCCGCTTCTACTTCCATCTTGACCAAATCGGAGATATTGATTGACGACATCCTTGCGAAAACCTGAAAAACCTGAAAACAAAAAAAATATTAAAACAGCTCAGTTGGCGAAGTTAAGAATAACTTTGCTTGAAGTTAACTTCGCTGAAAAGAGAACTTCGCTGGGTCTTAAATTCGCTTGACTCGGCGAAGTTAAAAATAACTTCGCTTAGAATGAGCGAACTTAGGAGGTAAGCGAACTTGGGTTATAAGCGAAGTTGCGGATAACTTCGCTAAGGCGAAGTTATGAGGTAAGCGAAGTTGTGGTTAACTTCGCTAATCCTTATATCTTCGCCGAAACCCTAATTCCAGTGACGGCAACTTCGCCTGAAGAATGGTAACTTCGCCCGATGAACGGTAACTTCGCCCGATGAACAAGGAAACTGTTCAGATCTGATTTCGTCAATCCAGCAGTTTCCGATCAATGCAATGGCTTGAAAATGACTGTCAAGCACGAGCAAAACACAATCCCAACAAAAACACATCCCGCGAATAGGTCAAACGAGACGTTTTCTACACCCGCGTGAAATCCCGAACCTCACAATCGAGCCGATGGCTCTGATACCAATTGTAGGTTCCTGGACGCGGATCGTACACGGGATATCTCTAACAACGCAGGTGCGGAATCCCTGCGTAGGTAGGTACGAGTGTAGAGTATGTAGAGATCGAACACACAAGCAATAAACCAAACACGTTATATTGATAACAAACACGTGACACGAGGTCACTATTACAGACAATGACACGTAACACACGAAGAGAACGGCTGAAACGAAAACCCTAGCAACCCCCAACTGTTTCGGCTGAAACAGTATATAAACACTACAACTTCGCCATAGGCGAAGTTGTCAATAACTTCGCTGATTCAACAAGTTCGCCAGAGCGAACTTGTTGACAACTTCGCGTGTTACAAAAACATAAACATAATCAAAACATAATTATATTACAGACTCGATTACAAATGCTAGACTATGAACTACTGACACACATGTACCAACAGCTTTGTCGTGAAAACGACAAGTTGAAAGCAGCTCGCGCCAAGGAAGTATCTGAAACGCGGGCTCTTCGGGAGGAGAACCGACAGCTGGCCGCAGCTGCCGCAGACAAGGAGAAGGCCTTCAAGGCCCTCGAGGTTGAGGTTCAAGCGCGACTCGAGGCCCGCTCCAAGGCTGCCCAAGCTGTTAATGAACAGCTTCGGCTGGCTAAGGAGACTGCGAGGAACGCAACCGAGAGGGCCACCAAGGCTGAAGCCGTTGCTGAGCCCTTACGCGTGAAGAATGAGGAGCTCAAGGCCAAATTAGAGGCTCTCCAACGTGCTCATGATGCCTTGGCGATGGAAGATGCCAAGAAACTCCAGGAAATCTTGGACCAGAGGGGGGTGCTTGACCACGCCGAGCGGAAGCTTAAGGGCGTCGAAGAGGCTGCCGCAAAGGAAGTGCTACTTGCCAACCTTAACAGAAGCGAAGCCGAACGCGCCTGCAAAGAAGCTCAAGCTACCCTCCAATGGCTTCTTCGAGAAGCGTTGCCTCAGGTACGTTTAGCTTTGTCTTCACGCTTTTCTTTTGTAAAATAAGGTTCTAACAATTGTATATTTTTTTTTTGTAGGTTGTGCGTCGGGTCTTTTCAGAGACCTCTTACGACGATGCTATGAGCGCAGCCCTCAACGCTTCTCACGAGGATGGGGAAAAGGCCGGCTTCCTGCTTGGTCTAGGGTTCGTTGAGAGAGGCTTCCCGCCTTCCATCTTCCCTTTATTCAATGTGGATACCGAAGCTGCTTATGACCAAGCAGTGAACCAATACGCCGCCTTCCCGCACCCAGTAGTGGAGAAGGTGAACGAAGTAGCTGCTGCTGATGATGGGTTAGCTGTCCTCAAAGCTTTCCTCGAACCACCCCGTTCCTCGGACGGAGCGGGTCCAAGTGGAAGCGGCCCTGAAGCTTGATCCTGAAGATCCCTTCCCACTGCTAGGATAGCTTTGTATAGATTTATTCTTTTAGGCGGGTAGTTACCCGGCCATTCTTGTAATATATCATTGTGAAATATAAATCTTTTTGCGTATAAGATTGTTATTTCCTTCTTTGGGTTCCTTGCTTTATAAACTTATGACTTGCATACTTAGTTTAGATTAGCAATTTTCCAAGTATTTAGAATAAGTTAACCTGTGAACGTGGTTGATAAGGGTTAAAGTTTCGCTTCCTCTTTCGTGATTGTGCGGGTAGAACCGTCACTTGCACTTAGTAGGATGGCTAAACTTTAACCTTCATCTGACCTGCGTGTAGGTTTTTCTCATTCTTGAGGATAAGTTAACCTTTGAACGTGGTAGATATTAGGTGTGAAGTTTTGCTTCCTCTTTCGTGATTGTGCGGGTAGAACCGTCACTTGCACTTAGTAGGATGGCTAAACTTTACCCATATCTGACCTGCGTGAAGGTTTACCTTATTTTTTTTTTTTTTAGAATATTTCCGTTTTGTGTTTATGCGGGTTTTGCCGCCTTCCACACGTAACGACTTACTTCTCGCTTATGCGGTGAAAACCAGCATATCAGTGAGTTCATAAGTATAAAGGTAAGGCTATCAACACAATGTGAAAGGAGAATCATTTCCATTAGAAGTGGCTCTAGGCCTTTTCTTTACAAGTTTGGAATTGATCTACATGTAACATTTGCGTAATTGAGCTCCATTCCATGTTCTTGGGATGGGAGTGCCATCGAGCCTTTCGAGCCGGTATGCGCCCTTTCCCAGGACTTCTTTGATAATGTATGGCCCTTCCCAGACCGGGGCCAGCTTTCCTGGGCGTTGTTGGTTTGAAGCCTCGTTGTTACGCAGTATGTAGTCTCCTACATTGAAGTTGCAGAGTTTTACCCGCGTGTTGTAGTACTTTTGCATTTGTCGCTTGTAATTCTCTTCATGCACTGCGGCTAAGTCTCTGCGTTCTTCGGTTAGCATAAGGTCTAACCGTCTTTCCGCATCATTGTCTTCTGGTTGAGTCATGACTCTTGGTGAGGGTAGACCGATTTCGACTGGGACCATGGCTTCAGTACCATAGGTGAGGCTGAACGGGGTTTCGCCCGTGCTCGCCTTTTTCAGTGTTCTGTTTGCCCACAGGACGTGTGGAACTTCGTCCACCCAGCCGGATCTATGCTCCAAGAGTCTTTTCTTTATGCCATCGACGATGCTTCTGTTTGCTCTTTCCACCTCACCATTACCCTGCGGGCGTGCCACTGAGGTAAAGGTGTGGGTGATTTGAAGTTCTTCCAGCCATTTCTGTAGGTTCCTGTCAGCAAAGTTGGTACCGTTATCGCTCACCAAATTATGTGGAAGTCCAAAACGACAAATAATAAATTCCCAAATAAATTTTTTGATATGCTTTGCGGTTGTTTGGGCTAAGGGTTTTGCTTCTATCCACTTGGTGAAGTAGTCTATGGCTACCACTAGGAACTGAACGTTCCCTGCCGCTGTAGGAAATGGGTCTGTCACATCGATGGCCCATTTTTGGAATGGCCATGAAGAAGTGACTGGAACAAGTTCATTCTTCGGGCGATGCGTATTGGGTGCGTATAGTTGGCAAGACCTACATTTTCTGATGTATGCTAGTGCATCCGTATGCATCCCCGGCCAATAGTATCCAGCGTTGTTTAGCTTGGCTACAACAGCGCGTGGACCTGCGTGTACTCCACAGATGCCTTCATGTACCTCCCTCAGGAGATAATCAGCATCTTGGTTGTTTACGCATCTTAGGAGTGGGCCAAGAAAGTTACGTCTGTAAAGAATGTCATCAATAAGTTGATAGTTTAGTGCTTTACAGCGTAGTTTCCTTGCCTGTGCCTTTGATTCTGGTAATATACCCGCTGCAAGGTAATTTATTATTGGTGTCATCCACGTTTCTGTACCAAGTTGGATGACACAAATTTCTTTGTGCGGGACTGATGGTGCCTCGAGGAGTTCGATGCGGATGTCTTTTCCCAAGTGAGTGAAGGCTAGTGATGCAAGCTTGCTTAACGCATCCGCGGATTTGTTTTCGCTTCGCTTGACGTGTATGACCTTACAGTCGTTAAAATTGCGCATAAGGGTTTTTGCTTGCGTGAGGTACAGGGCCATTGTGTCGTTCACGGCCGTGTACGTCCCATTTATTTGGTTGGCTACTAGCATGGAATCCACGTGGGCTTCCAAGTTTTTCACTCCCATTTTACGCGCAATTCTCAACCCGGCCAAGAATGCTTCATACTCAGCTTCGTTATTCGTACTCGGAAAATCCAGTCGAATAGCATAAGTATATTCTTGGCATGTTGGGTTGGTTAACTTCAACCCCGCGCCTGAACCTTCATTGTTGGCTGCTCCGTCAGTGTAGAGTCGCCAGACATCATTGACATCCTGTGCTGGGGAGGGTTGAGCCTCCTCCTGGCATTCTTTCTCCCGCGAAGCGGGCACTTCTGCAATAAAGTCGGCCAGGACCTGGCCTTTTATAGCTGGTCGCGGCCTGTACTTAATTGCATATTCCCCCAACTCGATTGCCCATTTGGCTAGTCGTCCCGACAATTCGGGTTTGCCTAGCACGTTTGCGAGTTTGAAGTTGGTGAGAATGGTGATTGGGTGACCCTGGAAATATCGTCTTAGTCTGCGTGAAGCTTGTATAAGTGCTAAGACTAATTTTTCTAGGGTAGAGTACCGGGTTTCTACGTCTGTGAGTACGCGGCTAACATAATAGATTGGCATCTGGATGCCTTCTCGTTCTACTAGCAGGACTGCACCGGTTGCTCTATCTGTTGCGGAAAGGTATAGGATTAACTCCTCTCCCGCTTGTGGTGCTGTAAGTGTTGGGAGTTCGATCAGGCGTGACCGAATCTCCTGAAAAGCTGCTTCCGCTTCTGGTGTCCAGCGGAAGTGCGTTTTCTTTAAACAGTTTCTTAATGTTGACACGAAAGGGAACGACTTATCCGCATGGTTTGACAAAAAGCGATTAAGCGCGACTAGTCGTCCATTCAGTGTCTGAGCCTGTTTTATGGTGGTAGGTGATTCCATTTTAACAATGGCTTCGACCTTTTCAGGGTTCGCTCTGAAGCCATCTTTAGTAACAATGACTCCCAAGAACTTCCCTTCTTCCACCCCAAATGAACACTTGCTCGGGTTGAGCTTCATGTTTATCTTCCTGAGCGTGTTGAAAGTTTCTTCAATGTCTTTCAACATTGCTCCTGGCTCGGGGCTTTTGATGACCAAATCATCCATATAGACTTCCAAGTTTCTTCCAATTTGGGCATGAAACTCTTTGTCCATTAGTCGTTGGTACGTGGACCCCGCGTTCTTAAGTCCGAATGGCATCATTTTATAACAAAATGTACCGTCGGGCGTCCGAAAAGCGGTTTTGTCCTGGTCATCTATGGCCATGTGGATTTGATGGTACCCCTTATACGCATCCAAGAAGCATTTAAGGCGGAATGGTGCCAATGAATCCACCTTAAGATCAATTTCTGGTAACGGATAACAATCTTTGGGGCATGCTTTATTCAAATCTTTGAAATCTATGCACATGCGCCATTGTTTGTCATTCTTCGGTACCATTACGGGATTTGCAACCCATGTTTGATATCTACTAACGCGCACGATGCCTGCGTCAAGGAGTTCCTTGACTTGGGTTCTACACGCGTTAGTTTGTTCAGGCCCCATTACTCTGTGCTTTTGTAGGACTGGCGTAACAGCCGGATCGCACTTGAGCTTATGCTCCGCCTTACTTCGTGGTACACCAGTCATGTCAGCTGGTGCCCACGCGAAAATGTCAGCGTTTTTCTGCAGTAAGCGCTTGAGTAAGGTGCGGGTGGGATCAACGACTGTTGGTCCAATGGTAACGGCCTGGTCAGGGTACTTGCCATTGAAGGCCCATTTTTCCGGTTCGGTGATGGTTGGTTTAGCCATCTTTGGTTTGGGTTTAGATGAGACAGATGCGATGCATACCTGGGGAATGCCAGTGATCATCGCTACTCCCTCCGCCGTTGGCCATCCCATCATGCCGTGGACTGAAGATACCACGGCGTTGAATCTTGCCATCCCGTCTCTTCCGAATAGGATGTCGTACGTGTGGTGTGGCTTTTTCAAAACGACAAAATCCACGTCTTCCGTGCGTGAATAATTCCCATCGGTAAGAGTAACGGGGAAAGATAGGATACCCAGAGGGGTGTTCGTGCTGCCGTCGAACCCTTCCATTGAAGCGTAGACCGTTTCCAAGCGTTCTTTGTCTTCATCATCCAGCTTGTCAAAGAACTGCCTGTACATCACTGTTGACGAAGCGCCGTTGTCAACAAGAGTGCAGGAGGTGATGTAGTGCCCCAGCTGGCTTTTAATGACAATGGGGCCTTCTTTGCTGGGGCCTCCTGGCACTCGCGGGAAGCGCACCTCAGCTTCCTTCCATGCGCATGGTTCAGTCATTCGCCTTTTTCTTCCTCTGACGTTGCCATGGACCATGTTGATGCTGATGTCAACGGGCTTTCGCCCGTTACCCCTGTACCGGTTATCATTTCTTCCTCCCTTCTTGATAGATGCCACGAGATGTGCAAGTCTTCCATCCCTGACGAATGTCTCGACAATATCCCTCAAGGATGTGCACTCTTCAGTATTATGGCCCTTTGTCCCGTGGAAATCACAGGATTTGCTTTGATCCGCATTAGGTTTCTGTCGGATCACGGGGGCTTTTGGCCATGGCAATTTTTCCGTGGCAAATATCTCCGTGACGCTCTTGGTGAGTGGCGTCCAACGGTGTTTCTGGCTTGAAGGGTGCGTGTTGTCCCTTCCGCCAACAAGAGGACGAGAGCTGGACGAGGTGTCAAAGTTTACCCTTGACTGCCAAATACCTAGCCTCCTCTTTTTGTTCTGCCGGGCGGTTCTGACGTTGTTCTCTCTTGTCCTCTGCGTGTAGAGGTGTGTACTCTGGGGGAGATCTCTTCCCAGCTGCTTCTCCGTTTCGGCAAAGCGCTTGGCTGCCGTCATGATGGCATCCCATGTGGATGGCATGCCGTCCTTACCCGTCAGCGTGCGGATAAGCTCTGGGTATTCGGCGCCCTGAATGAAAGCGGCGCGAACAAGATCTTCGCTTATGTTGCCCAGACTTAGCTTTTTGGAGTTGAAGCGGGTGATGAAGTCTAATAGAGATTCATCATCTTCCCTCACGCAGTTGAGGATCGTCCACTGCTCTTCAGTGTACTTCCTCTGTTGGCTAAAATGTTGACTGAACTTGTTCTGAAAGTCCGCCCAGTCATAGATGTGGTGGACCGGTAAACGATCGAACCATGCCCTGGCCGCACCGACCAGAGTCATCTGAAACATGTAGCACCACGTGGGCTCCGTCCAGTTACTGACGGTTGCCCCCGCAATGAACCTGTTCAAATGGTCATCTGGGTCGGATAGACCATCATATGTGCCAATGTTGGACATTTGTTTGGCACTCCTCGGGGCGATTGCTTCCGCAATGTCCCTTGCAAACTTTGACTTTCCTGCGTTTGTAGCAGTCGGTCTAAAGGTCTTGGAGAAGTCACGCGGGTTTCTCCCCGCAGTTGGTTGAAAAGCTTCCCCAAAATTCCTTTTTGGTTGGAAGTCCGTTTCCTTACGCTTCCCTTTCGCCCTATGGCGAGGGTTCGCGTCAGTATCGGATTCTTCCCTCTCGTCGTCTGAGTACTCGCACTCACTACTCATATTGAGATGTTGGCGAGTACTGCCGAATTCTTCAGCTTGTTGGACTGAACGCAAGCGTTCGTCCAACTCAGCCTGGAACTCTCTCTGACGTGCCTCGGCCCACGCCTTCACTTGATCTAGTGTTTGGCGAGGGGCTCGAGTTCGTCTTTCCAACTGGGCATCAGTGAACCCCCGTGGAATATTTACTGCACTTGCCCCGACTTGGGTAGTCGGGGTAGTGTTCGTAAGGTTTGTGTAACCGCCGGTGTTCCCCGTTATTGGGGTAGTGGTCACCGGGGTTTCTTGGTTACCTACTGGTCTTGGGACCGGAGTAACGTTAACCATTTCTTCGGAAACTTTGAAAAAACTAAGAATTTGTTCTAGCTTTTTATGCACGGATGGCGCCAATGAAGAAACACTAAGTGACCCCGGGCAGATTACAGAATCTGGGGGTTAAATAGATGTTTCCCACTAGGATGAGGTCCAGCAGAGAAGGTTGTTCTTCAGGGGACCTGCAAAACAAACACCGTAAGCTCGTCACTGAGAAGGGGGGGTTCCTCCTTGTGACCACCCTCCGGCGTGAGAATCAGACTAGATTGCTCTTTAATATAAGAGTATATTAAGAGATTGCTAGAGTAAATATCAAATGTATATCTGATACAAGATGAGATGAGATGATCATACCATTGGGGTATTTATAGCCGAAGGTAGGTTTCCTAGAAGGTATGGCCGGCTTGAATAGTATTCCTGTTCTACCAACAGTGGACTATGCATAGGCCATACTGGTTGGTGGATAGGTTACGGCCAACAGTAACAAAGTCGGCTGCACTATTCCACCAACTGTAGATTATGCACGTCCCACCAACTGTGAACCATACGCCGGCCATGCTGGTTGGTGAGTAGGTTACAGCCAACAGTAACACTATTCCACCAACTGTAGGCTGCGCACGTCCCACAGTAAGGGTTGGTGAGTAGGCAGCGGCTAATAGTAATAGTACAGGAGCATGCTGCTCGCCATACTGTATCAATGAGCCGCCGTATTTCTGATCAGATCTTTCGCCCATACCCCGTCAGGTACAGTAAAAGATCCTTCAGTATACGGACTGGCTTATTTGGGCGGGAGTATTCCCCCTCCCGCCTCTGTGCGGGATTGATCCCGGCTTTACTCATTCCTTCAGGTGACAACTGAATTAGCTAGTGCCTTGTGCGTGTAGCCCTGCTTTCTGCGGGTAGCCTTCCCTGATGGCTTGTATCCGCAACTGCGGGAACAGGCGGGGTACTTCACCATTGGTAGGCTTTCCCTGCGTGTACAGTTTGCATACTGCGCGTAAGGTTCTCTGAGCATGGTGGGTCCTGCGGGAGCAGTTGGTCGCTGCGCAGACGTCCCTGTTCAAGGTGAGTCTTGCGGGTCCAACTAGGCTCTGCTGGGACCTACCTCTTCAGCCACACAAATTCAAAGGCCATTTCTATAAAATAAGAATAAAGTCGTTATTCGATGCAATTTATCGAACACATAGTGCCTAGTGGATAAAGACTATGTCTATTTTAAGCATGAGACAATAATTTATCGAACACATGGAAGAATACCAAACTAATTGGATAATGTTATACACTCATATCGATACTAAACTAAAATAGATCGGTTGTCTATAAGTTTATTAATACCTTTTAATCGAGTCATAGTCATAATTATTGATCACACAAAAAATCAATCGATTTCAAATAAATTGAGTTAGTTCTGTTATTCGGGTGAATTATGGTTTCTTTAACCACCTTGATACACCCTTTTATTCAAAACGAGATGAAACAAACCAAATGATATATGTATTAAGTCCGCGCTTTGATTATTTAAGAAAAATGAATTTCAATAAATCTATTTATAACCCATTGGTCAATAATAATCAGTACTTACATTCTGATCAATATCATCCTAACTTTCACTTTTATTTTCAAAAACAATATCGGTAACATAATCATCATAGATTTATTTAAATGTGTATGTGTCTTAATATGTCCGACAAGTTATACAGATTATTATATATCTGAATTAACTTTTTAGCAACATAATGTAGCTTGTCAAGCGAGAATACATTGAAATAGGTTAAGACAAACATTTCGATACATTTATGATATATGTGATATAAGATGATTATATCTTAAAAAAACCCATGACAACAAGTTGATTATTATTGCAAACATAAGAATGCAACATAATATGGTCATCAACAGGGCAATCTAATGGAGGCTTGGGGTTTCTTTTTTTTTAATAATATAAATTTACTTGTTTTTGTTCGAAAAATCTGAACCCGGCCCTCATTTATGAAAATTTTTATATGTATTAAGCCCCCACCCCACTCCTACGCGTGTGTTTTTTATCCAAGTTATTTTTTATGTATTAATCCCCCACACCACTCCTATGCGTGCGTTTTTTATCCAAGTTATTTTTATATGTATTAAGCCCCCACCCCACTCCTATGTGTGCGTTTTTTATTCAAGTTATTTTTATATGTATTAAACCCCCACCCCACTCCTATGCGTGCGTTTTTTATCCAAGTTTCATCACCAATCATAAAGCTTTTGCTACTTATTTACAAGAGTCATTCACATAAAATTAACATTTAGAATAAGAGTTTATATAGAAAATGAAAAGTGTCTTAGGGTTGATGGCTTAGCAAGTCTTTCAAACACTTAAAAGGTCTTTTGTCATGAATCTCAAAAAGTAAAAGAAATTTGTCATGATAAGGCTATGAAGTGTGATTAAGGAGAGAAGGAGAATGATGACTACATGTCTACATTGACAAAATGGTGAAAAATGATATCATTAAACACGAACACCCTCATCTCCATTTCACGTGTGACATGATAGGCATGATCGCCATCACGCACATCACAGAAGCATGACTCATTTTTTACCCAAATCCTCTTTTCTTCCTTTTCAATGTTCATTACCTTTGTTTTTTAAATAATATAAACTTAAATAAATGATAAAGAATGACAGATAACATGTATTGAGTGACGATGCTAAGTAACAGAAAACAAGCTAGAGAACAAGCTAATGTGACGTTGATGTTGCTATAGCCCAAGTATAATACAGCCTAAGTATTTGAAAAATGTATTTTACTCTAGAATTCTTTAGTTTTGAGTAGATAGAAAGTCAAAATAATATGGGAATCGTGGGAATATTTAATAAGGAAGATATATTATTATTATTATTATATAATAAAATAAACCCATTCCGGACCCACGACTAGAGGTGTTTAAAAAAACCGGTTCCCGAACCGGTTTGGCGGTTTAAACCGGAAACCGGTTTTTAAAAAAACCGGTTTTTTAAAAACCGGTTTGACCGGTTTACAAACTGCCGGTTTGTATATCGGTTTTAAGTTTTAGAGCCAAAACCGGTTTTGAAACCGGTTATAGGAAAAACCGGTTTTTTTAAAAAACCGGTTATAAAAAAACCGGTTAACCGGTTTTTTAATAAACCGGTTTTTTTATAACCGGTTAACCGGTTTTTTTATAACCGGTTAAACCGGTTTTGACCGTTGTATAACGGGCATATAGCCGTTTTTTTGG
Source organism: Bidens hawaiensis (assembly GCF_021521415.1). Lineage (NCBI taxonomy): Eukaryota > Viridiplantae > Streptophyta > Magnoliopsida > Asterales > Asteraceae > Bidens > Bidens hawaiensis. The sequence continues at coordinate 9,813 of NW_027492760.1, read as the reverse complement.
TTTTTTGACCGTTTTTTATGGTTATTAAAAAAAAAAAAAAAAAAAAAACCGGTTAACCGGTTAAAAACAGGTTTTTAAAAAACCGGTTAATAAAAAAAACCGGTTTATTAACCGGTTCTAACCGGTTTCTAAACCGGTCCTAACCGGTTAGACCGGTTAGGGTTTTGAGATGAAAAAACCGGTTATTAACCGGTCCGATTATTAACCGGTTCGGTTTTTTTCCGGTCCAAAAAAAACCGGTCCGGTTAATAACCGAACCGGTTTTTTTAAAAAAACCGATTTGTGCACCTCTACCCACGACTACCCAATCCTCTTAAACTATCCACACAAGTCTTGAACCAATGCCTCCACCGCTCCCAGCCACCACCACCCAACCAACTCACCGTCACCACCTACGTCATCATCACCATCTTCACCTCAAACTCCCTCATCTAAACCCTAATAATAATAATAATAATAATAATAATGGCCACAACACTCCGAAGACGCAAACAACCCGAAGACCCCCATCCGGATCCAAAACCCGACGAAGAAGAAGAAGCTGACAATAAGAAACACAAATCCTCGAAAAAAAATAATAAAACAAAAAACTACTCGTGTCTCGATAACTGCTGTTGGTTCGTGGGGTGCGTGTGTTCGGTATGGTGGCTGTTGGGGTTGAAGGCCAAGCATCCGGTGGTGTTTGTGCCTGGGATTGTGACTGGTGGACTTGAGCTTTGGGAAGGTCATCAGTGTATGGATGGATTGTTTAGGAAGAGGCTTTGGGGTGGTACCTTTGGTGAAGTCTATTATTATTATTATTATTATTATTATTGTTATTGTCATTGTTATTGTCATTGTCATTGTCATTGTCATTGTCATTGTCATTGTTGTTTGTTATGTAGTTGATAGATTGTTGATTGATATACGTAACTTAGAAGTGTAATTAGTAGGAGATCTGGTTATTGTAAGTTATTAGATTGGTTGATTTGACTAATTTGGGTTGGATTAGCATGTGAAAGAAACGAGCCGAGCCTGATCTTGACTAGGCTTGAGCTTGGATTGTTTTGACTTACAAGAGTTTGAGCTTGGTTTGTGAGTAGTTTTTTCAAGCTTGGGCTCGGATTGTTTTGACTTACAAGAGTTTGAGCTTGGTTTGTGAGTAGTTTTTTCAAGCTTGGGCTCGGATCAGCTGGTTTATTAGTTATTAATGATTAATGAACTTATATAGGAGATTTGCTCTTTGTGATTATACATGTTACATGACTTTATGTGATCCAGTAGCAGGTTATTGGCTCTAGGCTTTGACCTAAATCTCTTTAAATGAAGTTTTTATTGCTTTAGTTGTGTTGAGAGAGTAGGTGTAGAAGGTAGGTGATTCTATAAATTGGCTTTTTGTTAGCTTTAAGTGAGCCGAGCCGAGCCGAGCCTGATCTTGACTGGGCTTAATCTCAGCTCGTTTTGACTTACAGCTTACAAGAGCTCGAGCCTGGTTCGTTTATAATTTATTAATGAACTTATAAAAGTTTTTAATTATTTTTATCTGTTATGAGAAAAACCTTAAGCGAGGCTCAAGTTTGGGTAGTACCTTAAACGAGACAAAGCGCAGTGTGAGATTAATATATAGAAGTCCAAAAGAGGTAAAATTAAATATGCACAAAGAGTCTCGAGCTCGAAAAAGAGCGGCTTATTTAAAGCTTTTGATCTCGATTAGCTCGTGAGTGGCTCGGATTCTTTTCACCACTATTTATGTGGTCTAGTAGCATGTTATTGGCTCTAGGATTTGACCTAAATTCTTTAAATGAAGTTTTTATTGTTTTAGTTGTTGTGAGAGAGTAGATGGAGAAAGTAGGTGACTCGGTTAATCGTGTTTTTGTAGTAAATTTTAATGCATCTATGTATAGACTAATACATAGGCTTACTAACACAGACACAAGTGTGTTAGTTAGACTAACTCAAAGTCAACTGTGTATCTAACACAGCCAACTTATTAATATAATGCGTTCTGTAGATTGTTTTTAGTTTATACGCATAATCCAGTGGCAGGATGTAAAGATTAGCATGTTTTGTAAATTATGTGATGCCAAATTGTAGGTTATAATAACTTACTAAATCGTTTGGTTAAAGGTTAGACATATCAGAGGTAATGTTATAAGAGATTTGCTCTTTGTGCCTATACATGTTACATAGTTTTTTTTATTTTATTTTGTGAATTGTCAGTTTTTTTGTGTTAATGTGGTGATTGCAGACTTTGAAATTTGATCTAAGCTTCTTATTAGCAAATTTGTTTTTCAAATCTGTTAAACTGAAGTTTTATTGTTTTAATTGTAGTGAGAGAGTAGATGGAGAAAGTAGGTAATTCTATTAATTCTATTTTTGTTAGTTTACGATAAATCTCAAATCTCAATACATTATACATCTATGTATAGACTAATACATAGGAATATAGGATTACCAACACAACACGAGTTAATAGTGGGATTTCAGGTTTATTTGTTTTTTTTATTGTTTCAATAGATATAGCAATAATATATGTCTATAAAATAGCAGAATTTAGGTTTTATGTTAAATATACATATAACAACGTATTTAGATATATTACATATAAATATATCTAAAAAATATTTATAGTGTATTGCTAAACATAAAATAGTACCCGCTATTTTATCGCTATTGCCACGTAGCGTATAGGTAGCTTGCAGCTATCGTCCGCTATTCGCTATTAACAACTATCTATGATCTAGTTGTTATAAGTTACTAGATCGCTTGATTAGAAAAACTAGGGCTAAATTAGCTGTTATAAGAGAATTGCTCTTTGTAGCTATAATTTTGGATTTTATAATTTATGTGAGTTTTTTTGTCATATTGTAGTGATTGCAGGCTTTGAAGTTTGATCTAAGCTTCTTATTAGCAATTTGTTGCTTGTAATCTCTTTAAATGATAGTGAGAGACAACAAAGCCTCAAATATGAAAGAAACTAAATTGTTTGTTGAATGGTTTTTGAATATTGATAAAAGAAATTTGGTGGTTCAAATGACGATGAAACATTAACAAATATTTCTCATGATCTTATTACATATTCTATTGATCCTACTTTTAAATGAACATACTTTGGTTATTCTTCAAAATATATACTTGAGTTCTTATATAATATATTTAAGTCGAATGTTCCTAGCGACAATTTTGGTGAGAGCTTATATTCACGTGATGTTCTTCCGGTATTTACGGGTATTGACCTCAAAATGCATACTCTATCCATACCCTACGGGTAGGGTCGGTTCCGGTTTCGGGTATAAAATACCGGGGTATAAAAAACCGGTTCTGGGTATTTTTTCGTGTACGGGTTTTTTATGCACCTCTAGTCACCGGGACAAAAGGTGTTCAGAAAATAAGGTATTGTTTGGGCCATAGGTGTGGTGGGTCAAGCCCATTAAAAATCTTTTCTTTTAGCCAGCCCATTAAAAACCCTATTACTGATAGTGAGACATAACTTTATAAAACATATGAGCAGCCGCAATAACACATTCTTCATACTCATTCCTTCAATTAAGGAGTAAAAATTAGGTAACATTAAATTTCGTTTGAATAATTAAATATTGGATAACATTTTATTGACTTATCTTAGTTATTTAAATTAAATAAATTTTTTGTTAATAGTTTTTTAGATCTATAATTTTTTATTAATATTTTTTTAAATCTACAAATGTAGAATTTCAATCTTTAAGTTTATGCTCTTTTATATAGCTTTATTCTTAAATATTGAATATTTAAGAGCATATCTTCATATAAAACTGGATTTTTTTAATAATTTAGAATTTTAGTAGCTTAATTTTACATAAAAATGAATTTCTCTTAAAGATTTAAATATTTAGTAGCTTATTTTCACTTAAAATTGGAATTTTGTTATAAAAATGGTTTTTTTAAGATTTCAATATTTAATAGTTTATATTCATATAAAAACAGGATCGTTGTCGTATTTAACATTTGAATATTTGATGGGTTTAAATTAATTTTTTATTCATTATAATACCTTATCTACATCTGTTTAGATCTGAATATTTTATTGACATATATCAACTAAACAACCTGATTTATTAGTAAACTTTTATCATATTACAATATTACTTGTAGTAAAAAACTAATTTTAACTGAAAAGTTAATATTTTTTCCATCATCATATTTTTTATTATATTATTTAGATTTCAGATTTATTAACAGCAATAAAAAGTTGATAACTATTTTTATGGTTGTGTGTTGTTGGTAAACAGTAAATAAGGTTTGTATTTATATTCGAATATTAATAAGAAGGTCCTTTTTTATTTAAGTCAAAGTGTATATTTTTTTAGACCTGAAATACAATTTCTATAAAAAACAATTTTTTTTATACTTTTAAGATTTGTTTGTTTAAGATTGCTAAAGCCAGGGAGCGTAGAAGGCAAGATCTAGGACCGGTGAAGTTCATAAAGGATACAGATGGGCATGTACTGGTCAAGGAGCAGGACATCAAGCTAAGATGGCAAACCTACTTCCACAATCTTTTTAACAATGGGAGAGCTTACCAAGAAGAACAGGACAAACACAAACTTTCAACGACAACAATCAAATAACTGCTACTGCCGACGGATCACACGAGAAGAGGTGAAGGACGCACTTAGGAGGATGGGAAGGTCTAAGGCGGTTGGCCCAGACAACATACCCATCGAGGTGTGGAAGTGTCTGGGGGAGGAAGGAGTCATGTGGTTAACTACTCTGTTCAATAGTATTCTCAAATCAGGTAAGATGCCAGACCAGTGGAGGAGCAGCGTTGTAGTTCCTATCTATAAGAACAAAGGAGACGCCCAATGTTGTGGTAACTACCGAGGAATCAAACTGCTAAGTCATACTATGAAGCTATGGGAAAGAGTGATTGAGGTTAGACTTAGACGAGAAACTCAGGTTACGGTCAACCAATTTGGCTTCATGCCGGGGCGTTCCACCACAGAGGCAATACACCTTATAAGAAGATTAATGGAAAAGTATAGGGAGAAGAAGCGTGATCTACATATGGTGTTTATTGACCTAGAAAAGGCCTACGACAGTGTGCCACGACAGGTGCTCTGGGAGTGCTTGGAGGGTAGAAGAGTGCCCAGGAAATACATAGAGATAATTATGGATATGTATACCAGGAGTGAAACAAGTGTCCGTGCGCCAGTGGGGGATACTGATTTCTTTCCTGTAGAGGTAGGTCTTCACCAGGGGTCAGCGTTGAGCCCGTTTCTTTTTGCAGTAGTCTTGGATGAGTTGTCAAAGTCGATTCAGGGGACTCTCCCGTGGTGCATGATGTTCGCAGACGATATTGTGTTACTTGCTGAGAAAAAACAAGATCTAAACATGAGGCTTGAGGAGTGGCGAACAACCTTAGAGACAAAAGGTTTAAAGATTAGCCGATCTAAGACTGAGTACCTACACTGTGATTTTGGTGGGATAAACGATAGTGAAGACGCACACATCACAATTGAAGGGCAGGTGGTCCCGCAGGTAACGAAGTTCAAGTATTTAGGATCATTTGTACAGAGCGATGGGGAATTAGACAGTGATGTGACCCACCGAGTTCAGGTAGGATGGTGTAGATGGAAAGCAGCCACAGGTATATTGTGCGACAAGAGTTTCCCGATTAAACTAAAGGGAAAATTCTATAGGGTGGCAGTTAGACCTGCAATGCTATATGGAACAGATTGTTGGGCCATCAAGAAGGCACAAGTGCGGAAGATGGAGGTAGCAGAAATGAGAATGCTACGTTGGATGTGTGGGCACACAAGGCTAGACCGAATAAGAAACGTTGTGTTTCGCGAGAGATTAGGGGTGGCGAACATAGCAGACAAGATAAGAGAGTGGAGATTGAGATGGTTTGGACATGTAAAGAGAAGACAGACGACGAATCCTGTTAGATCCGTAGAAAACATTACGTTAGAGGGGAGGAGGGGTAGAGGACGACCGAAATTGACTTGGGATGAGAGGATTAAGCATGATTTGATAGACCTAAACCTCTCCGAGGACATGGTTGAGGATAGGAATTCGTGGAGAAGTAGAATTAAAGTTAAGGATTTTTAGAGAGAATTGAATACCTTAGGGCTTAGACTTAACTTATTTAGGTCACATACCATAATGGTATTTCCCTTACATATTTTATTATTATTATTATTAGCTTTTATATTGCGGTTAAACTGTGACCTTATTATTAATATTATTATAATTAGTAGTAGTTTTTTTATATAACTGTTAAACTTTGATTTCCTTTTTTTGCTTCATACACATGTTCTTAGAGCCGAGGGTCTCTCTGGAAGCCACCTCTTTATTCCTTTGGATAGAGGTACGGTGTGCCTACATCCCACCCTCCCCAGACCCTACCTATAGCTTTGCTGTCGGTGGGATTTTACTGGGTATGATTGATTGATTGATTGATTGAAGATTTGTTTGTTTAATAGTATATTATCTCATATAAATCGAACTTTTGTTATTAAGGGGTATGATGTTATTTATGTTTAGAAATGGAGAATTAATTACTTTTATTTAGTGGTAAACACTAGTTCAGATTTTAATACTAATCATGTGGTTTGACTGTGTAGTAGTAGCATGGATCGCTTTCACTGGCTGCACGATGATGTAATATTTAGTTTACTAAACAATGTTGATTATCTTGATCTAAGGGCCGTGAGGCAGACTTCAAGGCGTCATAGAGATATCTTGTTATACCCGAATTTCATTAGAGGTTATAACCAAATTGAAACAAGGCCAATTTGGAATTTGGTCCACGCCTGGAATCCACGTGACCTTTCTGAGCAATGGGTCTACGGTGAGAGTGAGAGAGAGATAGCGTGTCTAGGATAATCTGGCTTCCATTCTTTGAAGATGGAAGGGAGGATTGGCCTATTCATCTGGTTCCTCATCTTCAGCAGAGGACCTGGCGGTTTCTACATTTTCAACATTTGGACGAACTAATTCTCAGACATAGAGCAAGAGTTTCATGCTATCATATTCGTTCAAAATGCTTACCATGGAACCAGAGTAGTTACAAACGAAGACAACTTGAACTACGTTCTCTCTTTGTTGCATGATGCAACATCACCAAATCAGGCCCGTTGTTTACGATTGTTTCGGTATGGTTCAGATGACCGACAACGAAACTATCAAGCATAGAGCAAGAGTTTCATGCTATGATATTCGTTCAAAATGCTTACCATGGAACCAGAGTAGTTACAAACGAAGACGACAGGCTGAACTACGTTATCTCTTTGTTGCATGATGCAACATCACCAAATCAGGCCCGTCGTTTACGATTGTTTCGGTATGGTTCAGATGCTACGAAACTATCAAGCATCCGAACAAGTTGCATGTAACATCCCCAAAATTTTGATCTAAATTTGACAACTTAGGAAAGTTGAGGGATCAAAAATAATATCAAAACAAGTCATGAGAAAATATTAAATAAGAAAATATAAGAAAAATAAGGAAATACAAATATTTCCTAAAGATAAGTTTACTTACATGAAAGAAAACTCCATCCTACATTGGAAGATGTAAGAAAGTGGAAGCATTCCACTAAGATATAAATAAGGAAGATGGAATCCATCCCACATGGAAAGTGGTAAAGAAATGGAAACTCTTTATAAGGAAGACATTTTCCATAGTAATATTCTTTTCTGAATATCATGCACCAAGTGGTCCTAGCGGAGGGTGCGTAGCACCCGACGCGCACGGGCACGGACGAGGACGAGGACGATGGTGATGGCGATGGAGAAGAGGGCAATGTGGTGCGGACGGCCATCGCGTACCGCGATGGGCCGTGATGACTCAGAGACACGTGTCACACTCCGGTGACACGTGGCAACACACCAGGACACGTCTCAGACCACGTGGCGACACGTGTCAGGCCACGTGGCACGATCTCAGGCCACGTACCCGTCGCGCTACGCGACAGTGTTGGAGAAGGGGCCCATCGCGTACCGCGATGGGACCCGAAATCAGCTATAAAAGGGGAGGCCATGGGCTCATTCCCTCACACCTCCCACACTCTCTCTCTCTAGAAACTCACTCTCTCTACCTCGGTTTGCGTGCCGAACATCGTTTTGCGTGCCACCGACCCGACAAATAACACATCGTAATCCGTGCCATAAACCCGGTGTTTACCTCAATGTGTGTGCCACTCAAGAAACCTGACATTCTGTCTCGAAGTACGTGCACGACTCGGAAACCGAACATTGCCTCAATTTGCTTGCTAAGAAGAGTTGATCAAGAGAGTCTCGATAAACGTGCGTATAGAGTAGAAGTGCTGCTCGTATAAACTTAGGAATATCTAACTCTGAATACCCGTGCGAGGTAAGGGGTTCTGCCTAAGTTATTATTTTATTATTTTAAATGGCTTAGAGCATAGTCGGAGGTATAGCCGAACCTTGATTACGATTAAGAATAAAATAACTTTTCTTAAGCAAAGGTTATAGTTAAAATATAGTTTCTTCTTGATTAAAGAAACGTAAGCAAGTTTATTCAAGGGATATGATTAAATAGTATTTCTTTATTTTTAAGAAATATAAATATTCATATAGAAATAATATAAAGTTAATGTTTCTTCTTGAAGAAGAAACATAGTATGAAAATGATAAACAAACAAAGGGACTAAAGGTCCAAAATGCTTTGAATAAACAAATGTATTTATCAAGGTTAAAGCTATACAAAACGGACTAAAGGTCTGAAGCTAGATCGTTGATCTAGTTATTTATACAAAGGTTATTCTCGTACTATAGGTCCGAGGTAACAAAACAAGAAGAAGGAAACAGAAAACAGGAATCAGTATCAGAAACTGATTTCAAACAGAAAAGGTGAATACGCCCCAAACCTTTTATACTGAGTCTGACTGTTTAAAAACTTTGTGTACAGTAATAAGAAACGGACACTCTGATTAAAAGTATACATGTGTCTGGATCCAAACATACATGGTGACTCGGAATTCCCCCGAGGCCATGCATATCATCAACATGCCTCTGAAGGTCTACGGGACTATTCAGAGAAATGATATTGTGTATATAATTAATTGTACATGGTACTTAGGGTAATTTGATCCCAATTTAGTTGGGTGCCTAATGAGTAGTCACAAAGGTATTATTGTTGGTTTGTTTGAAAAGAGATTTTAGAGTCAGTGTTATTCACCAGCTTTGTGCTGACGTATTTTCCCCATGTTACAGGGAAACAAGAAAGGTTAAAATATACAAACAATGAGGAATAGAAGATTGGAGTTATAGTTATTAGATGCTATCTGGTGGCTCGGATATTTTATTTGAAAATATTATAAATTATGTTTTCTAAAAGAAATGTATTGTAAACAATGAACGGGTATTTAAACCCGACTTTTTAATAAGTTTTCAAAGTAATAATATTTTATTTAAAGACTTCCGCTGAAATAAAACCCGCAACTCTGATTTATTTACAAAACAGGTACCAACTATTGGTCACACGCCTAGGCCCTAAAGTGAGGTGTGACATTGCAAACCTCAATGACGCTGAGTTGAACAACATGATGGTGCTACCTGTGGGCAATCACGAATTGGATTTGGCGTCCATACGCAACCAAGCTTAGTCCGTGTTTGCAATACAACCGATAGAACATGCAATGCAAACTCTACATCTTGAAGAAACAGAAAACCGAAGGGAGTTTGTGTACAACAATGATGGTTTCTTGATGGTTGTGGAGGTAGAAGTACATGTAGAAATGGTCAGGATGGAGGCAGCAGCAGCGGAAGTGAAGATGAAGATGAATATGAAGATGACAACGAAGACGAAGATGAAGATTAAGATCAAGAT